>NC_133526.1:174297618-174600950 GCF_048544455.1 Silene latifolia
AGGGGATTATTAATTGATTGCTAGAAATATCGCATAAGTTAACGTTTGATTATTGTTCTTCTTCTAGTTAATTAACTTAGGCCTGAGTTGTTAATTAGTGTAGCGAATTAGTCCTTTCACCGACAGGGTTAGAATTAATATAGGTTGCGATAATCAAATAAATTGTGTCTAATTATAGCGATTGCATGTTAGAATCGATCTAAAGGACATAAACAGAATTAACCAATCTTATGACCTTAGATAACTTGATTGACCTAGCAATTGAATAAGAGACCCCATATAATTGACCTAGTGAACCGGAAATCCGAGACATTTAATATTATTGTTATAAACCATTTAATTCATCGTTATTAGTTGATTAGATAATAAAAAAACCAAAAACCCCAAGAAACGGTTACGTTCAGACGATCTAAATATTAGCAAACTGATTATTACTGCCTCCCTGTGGATTCGATACCTATCTTACCGCTAGCTATGTGTTAGTAACAGAGATAGATTTATTTTGATTAAGGTGATACGACTTTAGCCTTATCAAATTTGGCGCCGTTGCTGGGGAGGCAACAATTGTTTAGTTTGTTTATGTTTTTTTTTGTCTTTTTGTCTCAGGGAACCTAGTTCCTTGAGACCGTTCTCACACTTTTCTTGTTAGTTTCGTGTATGCCCAGGTCGACTAGGTCCGAGATTATTCCTTTTGATCCTGAACCAGAGAAGACTTTTCGCTACAGACGGAAATTTCAACAAGAAGTGGGTCAATTAGAAGACTTGAATATACTTGACGTCGAGACGGCAAGCTCAGAATTTTCGGCCGATCAGTCCTACAAAGAAGACGAAATTCCCGAACTTGAAATTCCTGTTAAAATTCCCACTCCTAAGATTACCATCATGCCTACTCTAGCCAGTCACTCCAAGCCTACCTTGGCCTCCATCCCACAAGGATTCAAGGTGCCCACTACTGCAAATGGAACTTTTGAAATCCGTCCATCTTACATCAATTTGGTGGAACGGAATTTATTTGGAGGGACAGCTGCTGAGGATCCTGCGACACATATGGAGAATTTTGTCACTTATTATCATTCTATCCCTTTAACAGCGCTGAAGTGACATAAGATCAGATAAAGCAGGTTCCAGGACAACACCAATGATGCTACCGCGTAGAAGTTAATTGATCAGATTGCCACCCATACTGCTAAGTATGAAAATCCTAGAGGAAGCACGCGAGGAACTAGTGGAGATAATGCTCTTGCGGCACAATTAGAGGCTATTAATGCCCAACTTGCTGAGATGAAGACTACCCAATCATTGGGTAATAGAGAGAGTTCATGCTATGAGTCAACTACAAGAGGAGTTATGTGCTAGATGTGGTTTAGACGGTCACAATACAGCTGAGTGTTTGAGCACATTGGAGCAGGTTAATGCTTTTCAGTCTTACAGACAAGGTACACAAGGTACACCCTTCTCCGACTTTTACAATGAAAGAACGAAGGAACATCTTTTCCTTCAATGGTCTAGTCAGAATGTGCAAAACCCACAGCAGCAGCAACCACAAAAGAACACATATATCCCTCCCAACAACCGTGGTAATCAGCCACACGAAGGATATCAAAGGAAATTTCAAGGAGGTTAGCAGTTTAACAATCAATATCAACAACCTCCTCAACAAATTCCTCAACAAACTCCTCAATAAGCTCCAAACAATGAGATGGCAGAGTTGCGCAATCTTTTGCAACAAACTTTGTCAATGCAGCAAAAGCAGAAGACTCAAATTTCCGAGCTGATTGCCCATAATAAGATGCTAGATAATCAGGTGGCTCAGATGGCACTCAAAATCCGTCAAAACAGGCCGGAGGTCTACCTCCTCAAGGTAAACAAGCTCACGAACAAGCTAATGTCATTCAATTAAGGAGCGGTACCACATATACAAATCCGGACCAGCAAAGCCATTATAATGAAGTTCCCACCAATGATGATGAGGTACCTTATATGCATACTAAAGGATTGGGAATTTAGAGCTTAGTGATGATGAAAAAGAAGCTGACGAAGTTGAAACACGAGCTGAAGAAAAAAGCGAAAAGAACGAATCAGACGAACCTGCTAAGGTTCCTCGATCGAGTCCACCCAGTCTCGATTGAGGAACTTCTGTGCTCGATCGAGTCCTACCAAGGCTCGATCGAGGATCCTTTCTGGCAGCCGACGGTGTTTCGAAAGTTGATAATAAAGACAAGCAAGCCGAGCCCATTACCATAGCATTACCTTTCCCTCATCGCCAGCAGAAGTCTAAGCTAGACAAGCAGTTTGGTAAGTTTATGGAGGTCATGAAGAACTTACAGGTAAGTGTTCCTTTCACTGAATTAATTACTCAAGTACCGGCTTATGCAAATTTTATGAAGGAGATTTTGACAAGGAAGAGATCCTTTGATGCGGTGGAAACTATTGCTTACACTCAGAAGTGCAGTGCCATGTTGCCAATTAATTCACCACTTAAATTAAAGGACCCAGGAAGTTTTTCTATCCCTTGTCATATTGGTCATCTTGCTATTAGTAAAGCTCTTTGTGATTTAGGAGCTAGCGTTAGCGTCATGCCTTATTCTATTTGCAAGAAATTAAATATAGGTCAGTTGACAGTTACTAATATGACTTTACCGATGGCTAATAGATCTGTTAAGAACCCACTGGGGTGTTGGAGGATGTTCCTGTTCGAATTGGGAAATTCTTCATTCCCGTAGATTTCATTGTCTTAGACATGGCTGAGGACAACCAAATCCCTATCATCTTAGGAAGACCATTTCTTCACACGGCGGGGGCGGTTATAGATGTTAGGCAAGGAAGACTGACTTTAGCTGTGGGGGATGATACCATTATTTTTAACTTAGAAAAAGCATTAAAACATCCCATGATAGAAGAAACTTGTCATAGCAAAGATATTGTTGATTTTACTATTGATGAGTGTCTTCCTATGTGTTTGGACAGGGATCCTCTGGAGATTGCCCTGGCTTCAGACTCAGCTGGTCAGACGGGTTCATGAAGTCCAGAAGTTCATGAGGTTGAGAGGCTTCTAATTGGAGAGGAGTTCCCCCATCAGAAGGTATATAGTTTGGGCATCACACCTAAGGTAACTGAGGTAAAGAAACCTGAACTGAAACCTCTTCCCTCTCATCTTAAATATGAATTTCTTGATAACTGTGAGATACCCAGTAATTGTCAATGCTAGCCTAACTGAAGGTCAATTATCTGCTTTGTTGACTGTTTTGAGAACTCATCATAAAGCCATTGGGTATAGCATTGATGATTTACAGGGCATTAGTCCTGACTTTTATATGCATCGTATTCACTTGGAAGAAGGCCACAAGCCTAGTGCACATGGTCAGAGATGAATAAATCCTCCAATGCAGGAGGTGGTAAGAAAAGAGGTACAAAAATTACTTGATGCTAGCATTAGTTACTCTATATCTGACGCTTAGTGGGCTAGTCATGTCCAAGTTGTACCCAAAAAGGGAGGTACCACAGTAGTAAAGAATGATAAAGATGAATTAATTGCTACTAGACTTGTTACATGATGGAGGATATGTATTGACTATAGGAAGTTGAATGTAGCTACCAAGAAAGACCATTTCCCACTTCCTTATATTGACCAAATGTTAGAGAGATTAGCATGCCATAGTTATTTCTGTTACCTAGATGGCTACTCCGGTTTCTTTCAGATACCCATTCATCCTGACGATCAGGAATAGACCACTTTCACATGTCCTTATGGTGTATTTGCTTATAGGAGGATGCCCTTTGGTTTGTGTAATGCCCCAGCTACCTTTCAGCGTTGTATGATGGCCATATTTTCTGACTACATAGAGTCTATTATGGAAGTCTTTATGGATGATTTCAGTGTTTATGGTACTGACTTTGATGTTTGCTTGAGAAATTTGACTAAAGTTTTGCAGCACTGTGAGAAAAGCAATCTTGTGCTTAATTGGGAGAAGTGCTACTTCATGGTTACTGAAGGGGTGGTACTCGGTCATTTGGTGTCAGGTAAGGGTATCCAAGTGGATAAGGCTAAGGTTGAGGTAATTGAGCAACTCCCGTACCCGGTTAATGTTATAAGTGTGCGTAGTTTTCTTGGTCATGCAGGGTTCTATCGCCGCTTTATTAAGGATTTCTCTAAAATTGCTCAACCTCTAACTCCGCTACTTCATAAAGATACACCTTTTGTTTTTACTGATGAGTGTGTTAAGTCTTTTGACAGGATTAAGCAAGCTCTCATCTCAGCTCCCATAATCCGATCACCGGATTGGAGCCTTTCTTTAGAGATTATGTGTGATTCCAGTGACTATGCAGTTGGAGCCGTATTGGGTCAGAGAAAGGACAAGGTGTTACATGCCATTTACTATGCAAGCAAGACTCTTGATGATGTACAGATTAACTATGCTACTACGGAGAAGGAGCTTCTTGTAGTTGTTTATTCTCTAGACAAATTTAGAGCTTATCTTGTTGGTTCAAAAGTTATTGTTCATACTGACCATGCAGCTTTAAAATATCTTTTAACTAAATAAGAGGCTGAACCACGGCTTATTAGATGGATTTTTATTATTGCAAGAATTTGATTAAGAAATCTGTGATAAGTCTGGTGCTGAGAATGTTGTTGCAGATCATTTGTCCAGATTGAGATTTTCAGGAAGAGAGATTTTGCCCATTGATGACTCTTTTCCGGATGACCATCTTCTAGCTGTAGTTACAAATACTCCATGGTATGCAGATTATGCCAATTACTTGGTAGGAGGTATGCTTCCTCTTGACCTATCTTATCAGCAGAAGAAGCGATTTATGCATGATGTGAAGCGATATTTCTGGGATGATCCATATCTGTTCCGAGAGTGTGCAGACGGTATCTACAGATGATGTATTCCAGAGGGTGAGGTACGTTCCATCCTTTCTCATTGTCACTCTTCTTCCTATGGTGGTCATCATGGTCCTTCTAGGACATTTGCTAAGGTAATACGATCGGGTTTTTATTGGCCTACTATCTTGAAAGATGCTACTACTTTTGTCCGTTCTTGTGATGCGTGTCAGAGAATTGGTAATATTTCGCAAAGCATGAGATGCCTCAAACTGGAATCTCAGAAGTGGAGATTTTTGATGTTTGGGGCATTGATTACCAAGGGCCATTCCCTATTTCTCATGGGAATCAATACATATTAGTAGCTGTAGATTATATTTCTAAATGGGTGGAGGCAATTGCCACTCCCACTTGTGATGCTAAATCTGTTGTTAAGATGTTTCAAAATATTATCTTTCCACGGTTTGGAGTGCCTCGCGCGTTGATATGTGATGGAGGCAAGAATTTCAATTAGCGTCATCTTAATTCTTTATTGAAGAAATATGGTGTTACACACCGCAGAGAATTGGCATATCATCCTCAAACCAGTGGACAAGTGGAGGTTTCCAACAGAGAATTGAAACAGATCTTAGAGAAGGTAGTGAGCAAGAATAGAAAAGATTGGAGTTGGAAGCTTGATGACACCTTATAGGCTTACCTTACTGCATACAAGACACCGATTGGAGCATCACCTTACCATCTAGTCTTTGGCAAATCTTGCCATTTACATGTGGAACTTGAATACAAGGCTATGTGGGCCATAAAAGAGCTAAATATGGATCCCTCACTGGCGGGTGAGAAACGATTGATGCAGTTGAATGAGCTCGATGAATTTCGACTGCATGCCTATGATAGTGCTCAAGTGTACAAGGAGCGAACGAAGAAGTGGCATGACAAACATATTTTGCAAAGGGAATTTCATGTCGGTGAAAAGGTATTATTATTTAACTCTCGTTTGCGCTTGTTTCCAGGTAAGCTGAGGAGTAGATGGTCTGGACCGTTCACTATAGTTGATGTGAACAAATTTGGGTCAGTTACACTGCAAACTGACAAAGGAGAGACCATCAAAGTGAATGGACAACGATTGAAAATATATTATGAAGGAGCTCACATTAGGGTTATAGAGGCCATTGACCTCTTTGCCATTCATTCCTCTTACTGATAAGGAATTACGGTTGTGCGGGACCGCAAAAACCAGCGCTACCGAGAGGCAGCTCAGAAATTGTAATGTATTATTTTGTAAATTAGGATTTCAATTTAATTATCGCATTTAAATTTAAGTTTTTTCCTTGAGTTTTAAGAGATGAGAGGGAGAGGGTTTAATGTGTTTTACAGTGTTTACGTGTAGGATTTGACGGAAATAGAATTTAGGAATTCAATCAACGAGAAAAGAGGCCACCAGGAGGTTCCTCGATCGAGTCCACCCAGGCTCGATCGAGGCACCAACATCCTCGATCGAGTGCACCCAGGGGTCGATCGAGGCACTAACTATAGAATTAAAATCCTGTTAGAACGAAAGTTGACATGTTGGGATTTTGGTTCCTCGATCGAGTCCTCCCAGGCTCGATCGAGGCACCAGTTTGGACTGGGTTCCGCGTTTTTGACCGGCCGGTTTTATCTTTTATTTGCTTCTAATATTTCCTATTCTTTCTCACAATTCGTCACTCTTGTTTTCTCTTTTCAACTGTGATCTCCCCTTTCTCTCTCAATTCATCCTAATTCATCATCAAATCTCCAATTAAACTTGTGTTTCATTGCTTGTTAAGTGCTTTACATCAATCTTTGTGCTTATTTTCGAATTCTATTGCCTATTTTTGCTAAGGTAAGTCCCGTTTTTGCTCTCTCTTGGTCCGAAAATTCTGAAATTTTGTGCTTAAATCTTGTGTTTATTGTCTTGAATCTTCCATTGCTCATATACAATTGCTATTTCCTTGCTTATTAGTCCTTTATTTGTTGAATTAAATGCCTAATTTGCTAAATTGGGAATTAGGGTTCTTCAAATCCGGGTTTGATTTTTGCATTAAATTGGATAGAAATTGTGTTCTTATACTAGGATTCTTCGCTAATTGACATATAATTGCAATTCCCTTACTTTCTAGATGGTTTCTATGTGTTTTTCGACCTAAAATCAAATTTCTTTGACCCGTATATGCTGAAAACGGGACTGTTTTGCTATAACGGTCGGGTTGTGATTGTATACTTGTATTCTTTGCAGGTAATGTCGACTAGTGGGCAAGGTAATAAAAGGCCACGAGAGAGGCGCGCTCCCGTTCGTCAGCCGGAGGTGGTAGAGTCTTCCGAGGAGGAAGATGAGTTATCACCGATCGACGAATTCCCTTTTATTGAGTTTCGTGACAAAGAGCAGCGGGATAAGTTCGAGTTCTTGATGTCTAAAACTATGAATGCCACTCGGTGTGTGGATCTAAAAATATTGCGTACTTTAAAGATTGATGAGATTATGTTTGGTATATTTGTCGAAATTAAGATGACGGGTTATGCGGACGCAGACGTGAGTTGTATGTCTTTACTTGATGTTCAGCATGTTTGTCTTCCGGTTTTCTTACGGTATCTGAGTTATTTGCTTTATGGGAGACATGATAGGAGCAAGGCCTCTTCTTTGGGGGTCTTGATATTAGCTAGCTACCTCAACCCGTTTCAGGAAGCTACTTTTCAGTTTTCTCCCCCTGCACTCGTTTGCCAGGCCCTTGATCGCATGACTGGGCGGTATGTTGATTTAGATTACAGTGTTATCATTACTAGAACTGCTAGAGTCTGGTGTGATTTTGAGGGGAATGACCCTTATGAGCCGATGGATGACCATGAGCCGTTAGTAGATGATGACCACCTCCGTTATGACATCTCTTACATTGACATTCGGGGTGGGAAGGATCATTATTGGAAGGTGAGAGGTTAGTCCTATATGCTTTTACCTAATGATTTATTGCCAGCCATTCTGCCTCTTGAGGAGAGTACAGCTCGAGTGAGACCTGCCCGAGTCACCTATCGCATTCCTGAGGAGCTTCTGGTTACTTTTCCTAGCTCTAGTACTACTACTACCACTGGTGGGTGTCGGAGACGTCATCAGCCTACCACTCACTTGCCTGGTTCTTTCTAGCCCACTCCTCCTCCTCCTCCTACAGTCTTTCCTTCCCATGGTTATCATTTTGACCCGGTCCTTGCGAGAGAGGTGAGGATCCATAAGGGCGTAAACACCGCTTTGACTGAGCGGCATTTGTGGGAGCAGATGGAGGCTGTTACTCTTGCTGCGGGGGAGGGGGGGCAATACACGGGCACTTCTCCGAGCTACTACACCACACCTGGTGACGATAGCCGTGTTTTCCACCTTTACGATGTGACGCCTGCTGAGTTTGGGCAGTTTAGTACTGAGTATGGTGCTCTGGGCCGTCCCTTTTACACTACTGTTCGCCCTCACCAGCCCACCAATGTCTTTCCAGAGGATATGGGTGTTCCTTTATCGCAGTGAGGGGCAGTTTGGTGAGTTGCAGCTTCTACTTCTGCTGCAGCACCTTTTCCAAGAGGTGGCCGTTCTAGAGGCCGTGGTCGACGAGCTAGCCGTGCTAGAGGCCATGGGGGTCAAGTTTAGGACCCTGAGCTGTTGGCCATGTATGCAAAGATTGATGGCTTTGATGAAGCCGATCTTGATGATAATGATGGCGGTGCACAGTAGTGACAGCTGGTCACTACCTCCCTCACTTTTCCAGCTGGTTTGGGGGAGACTTTGCTACACAGCTGGTATTATCTTTCTTTGTATTTATATATTTTATTGCATTTCTTATTAGGGTAGTCTACTGTTCATAGCAGGTCTGTTCACTCCAATCTTCCGATCTAGGAACGAATTTAACCAGATTAAAGTTATTTAGAAGTGTGCACTCAACTAAATGTATTACAGTTATATTGCTATGGTCACAGGTTCTCACAATCAATCGTCTTGCCTATTTACAACATCGTCACTTTACTACCATGGCTCCCTTAATCCTAACATAGAAGGGTTTAGCTACTCATGCTATCAGATTTAACAATAATTATGATGAATATGCTAAGAGACATGATAAAGAGAGTAAAAGAATGAATTGTACACTAGCAATAACAACAATGGCAATTAAGAGACAACGAAATAAAGAGAAACAATAATTAAAGCAAGCAAAATATTAGATTAAGGTTAAGAGAAAGAGAGATTACAAAAGAGCGAATTCGGTGTAAAGAACAAGTAGCAGCAATGATTAAGAGTAAAGTTTCAGATCTAAAGTGTAATTAAGAGAGTCAAAAGAAGTGTAAAACGTAATTATGACCTAATGACGACTTCCCTTATATAGGGAAGCGTTTTTATTAGCAAAATAAACCTAGCACGGACTAATTAACCCATGTACTATAGCTAATCACTCGATCGAGCCTTTTTAAACAACTCGATCGAGTGAATCTTCAGCAAAACCGTTCGATTGAGCAAAAGCAGCTCTCGATCGAACACTTCCAAATTAGCCCATTTCGATCGAGCATAGAAACCACTCGATCGAACTCCTGCAACTGCCAAACTACTCGATCAAGTTATAAAACCTAACGATCGAGCATCTTCCACTGAAAACAGCTTGACTTCGTCTTGTTAGCTTCCAAAGACCACCCTCACGCTTCCCGAGGTACGACTTTCTGCTCTAAAATCTCCATTTCCTCAAAATGCATGCTAAGACGAACGAAAAAGGCACGGTTCCACTACTTTAAGGTCCATTTCTGCAATTGAGACAAAACAAACCAAAGTAGCCAATTCGGGGCATTTTGCAATACAAAGCAATGAAAACGGCATGGAAATGCATGCAATAAGAGGCTAAAAAGTCTATATAAATTGCACATATCAAATCTCCCCAAACCAAAACTTTACTCGTCCTCGAGTAAACTAAATGCAAACTAATGGAACGGATATGAAAACTCAGAGCTAGCTATAACTTGTCCATTTAAGCCATTTTAATGCAATCAAAACTAACAATTATAGCTACAATAGTCAAGCGCAAATGAGTTATCAGGTGTCTATAAATAAACTGACCTGTCGACTTTGGAAGACCTTTAAAATCGGACTCTTACGGGTTACTCTTCTCTCATGAAGCAAAGGGTGAATGTATATGTGTAAGAGAAGGAGAGGAAAACAGTCACTCACCTAAACTGCGACCTACATAGACATGCATGCAACTAAAATGATAGACGATTTTAATTACATACACACATTCCAACCAAACAATGTCCGTCACAGCCGAGGGCTTACAATAGATATGGAAAAGTGAGGCTACAGGTGAGAAATGGCAAAACAGTTATGGAAATGTGGAGGTAAAGCGTCAAGCTAGCACCTAAACAGACCATATAAGAACATCAAATTCTCAACTGATTACTGGATCAAACACAAGTTCCTTTCTTTGGCATAAAACTCGCTAACCATACACAATAACAACTCCTCAAATGATATAGAATAAAGCGGAGGAGTAAGACCGTCACAAACTTCCCTTTTTTAAATGGTCCATATTTTTTCCTTTTCCAACTTTTCTTTTTTTTTTTCTGCTTCTCACGTCTTTTTTTTTTTCTTTTTTTCATTTCTTTTTTTTTTTCCTCTTTCATGCTTTTCTCATTTTCTTGCCCATTTTTCTTTCTTTTCTACCAACCCCATATGAATAAGAGCAAACCAACTCGCAACAATGAGAAATATACCACGAAAAGTACACTAAACTAGCTTAACTAGCAAGCTTAATTTGGGTGTAGTTAATGGGTCAAATGGCTAAGTTTGGCTAATGTGGAGCTAAATGGATGAAATGAAAGAAAAGGGAAAATTGTAAGCACCTCCCTACATGTGATACCGACCACAAACCTGAATGTATGCAAGTAAAGAGCAATCGAATGTCATAAAAGTGCAAAAATGATGAACAAGCTATGCAAGGAGTACACTACTCTCAAATTCTTACATGAACTGGTTATGAGTGACATCAGTTATGGCTCTAATAACTCAGAAATTTTAAGGTAGTTTGCCAATTTTTTCAGGTCAAGTCTATATGATCAGCTATATTTTTGACACTAACTCGTAGACTATGCACATGACAAAACTAATAAGTGCCAGTTAGATGCAAGGCTTAAATGAAATGACAAGTTAAAGTGCAATATCATCATGGAAATCTACCGTTCCGACTCGACCTATATGCAAAAATAAACGTGATTTTTTTTTTTCGATTTTTTTGATTTTTTTTTTTGAAATAAAAATACGATGCAAGCAGAAAAATAAACGTGAATTCAAAACAAATGCAGACTCAAAGGATGCAATACCCTCCCCAAACCAAAACGGAGAACGCCCTCGTTGTCCTCCAGCATACATCAGAAGTATATATAGGGGAACGGGAGAAAACAACCAATAAATGAATGAATAAAATAAATAAATAAATAAAAGGAGATGAAAATAAATAAAAGAGAAAAAATACATACAAAATGACGAACTTCCCCAAACCAGCCAGAAAACTGGGGAAGTGAGTAGACCAGCAGCTACTCGTCAACAGCCTCCTCCTCCTCCTCTACCACCACGTAGTCACGATCCTTCTCCTGCTCCCTTCTTCTACCCTCCTCAGCTCGGGCTCTCTCCTCCTACTCAGCTGTGTCCGCCTCGCTCTCTGGCTGCGAGTACCCCTCCGCCGGGAACCGGTAGAAAGAAGGGTGTGGCCAGCCGTCTGGAACGGGACGTCCTCTCCTCATGTGATATTCGTATAGAGGGAACAAGGTAAGTTCCTGGTCCCGTTCCATACGAGCTACCCTGGTACACATCTCAAGCAGAAAACCATCACGACGCCCTTGGTCCATGACCTCAGGCGCCATAAAGGGAGTAGGAGGAACAAAATTGGCCGAAAAGACCGACTGTGTAACAGAAGGTGTATGGGTAGGAGTCGGTGTAGGCGTGGGTGTGGACGTGGACGTCCGCCCAGCCTCAGTCGGTGTGGACCCCACCCCGGTCTCAAGTCTCTTCCGCTTATTAGGAGCGAAAGTAGTGGGAGGAATGAGTGGAAGGTGGTAAGAAAGTAGAGGTGGAGGTAACCTACCCGACAAAGTGGTCAAAGGTATAAGACGAGGTAGGTCAGGAAAAGGTAAGGTCATAGACCTGGTACGACAAATCATCCAAGTTTGATGGTCTGAAGCTAATCAAAACATTGCCAATATGGCATTAACATCCAAATCCGCTTCCTTATCTAAGTGTGGCAAGCCTCTGGGGAAATCAGTGTAAAGGGAACGGGCAATAAAAGAGGCTATGCCTCCACAAGAAATCGTGCCCGACACCTTCTGCCCAACCCCGTTAAAATGTTTAGCTGTCAGATAAGCAATGTTAAGAACGAAGGGGCCAGCGCTATCAATGTTCAGATAGCCCCCTAAAATCGACAAATTAGTGTTATTAATGTTGTTGGCTCCTTTAGGCCGAAAATCGTCCCACCAATGAGACGAAGAAAGTAACGGGCCGGGGGTAAATGAATGTGAGCCATCCTACGCTCGTCAAAGCGTATTTGTGCCAAGGTAGGCCAAAGTAAACGCAGGACCTTCCGAGGAGGGTCCAGGTCACCATGAGAAAACAAACCTAACCGACTGCCAAACTCAGCTAAGGTCCAAGCGGTGGTCTAGTTAAACAGCCTAAAGGAGACAAAAGAGCTCTCCGGGCCAGTGTCGTAGGCACCAGCAGAGAAGGTAAACGAGCTGAAAAACTCAAGTGTGAGCTGCTCGTAGGTTAGTGCGTGCATGGTAGTCAACCCAGTCATCCCCATCCCGTTTAACAACTCGGCAACAGGCTCATAAATTCCCAGTCTCTCAAGTGTAGTCCGACACAAGAATTTAGTAGAAGTAATGTCACAGCGCATCAAATTTTTAAAATGTTTACGATGAAAAGTGTTCACGAAACGTACCTCAGGAAAGTCATGGAGCGGGTCCAAGGATTCATCAGCACGGAACGTGGTAGTAGCACGTCTAGGGCCAGGAGGACCGCGACCTCGACCTCTCCCTCGGCCAGCAGCAGAAGCAGTAGCACGGCCAGTGATAGGCTGACTGGGGACAAGCGCGTATGTAAACTCAGTTGTGACAGACGGTGACGACGCAGCAGCGGTCGTCACCGAGGAAGGGACAGTACCAGTGGTGGCAGTAGTGGAAGCAACAGTAGGGCTACTGACGGTGGCAGCAGCAGGGACCACCGTCTCAGGAAGGGATGGGGTAACAGTAGAGCTAGTAGAGGGCATTGTGTTACTATCCATCCTAACAATCAAATAAGTCCTCAAATTAATCAAGTAATAAAATACAATACGTTTTTCCCCAATTGATTCAAAAATTTTGAAACCCTAACCCTTAATTAGGTCGAAAAACATCAATTAAATAACAAGAAAGAGGAGAAGAAGACTTACTTAATAGATTATCCACAGAAAGATGCAAATTAATCGACCAAAAAGCAAGAAATAAGGCGGGTTAAAACCCGACTCGAATAAACCCTAATTCCCAAATTAAGCAACAACAAACACGAATTTGAAGGGAGAAAGATGGGGCTTTTGTCAAAAATCACACAATAAGCACAATGTGGGAGTTGGATTTGGTAATAGGGAAGAAAAAAATGGAGGATTTGGGGATTTTTCGAGTGTTTATCGCAAAAACAAAGAAGAACAAAAGTTAGAATGAAATAGAATGAGGGAAGAAAAGAACTCCCTGCGTGATATAAAGCATAGTCACTTGATCGAGTGATTTGAAACCACTCGATCAAGGACTTCTTCATTCATTCTACTCGATCGAGTAAAATACCTGTCGATCGAGGACTCCTCTTTTTGGACAATTCGATCGAGGTCTTTAACCTGCTCGATCGAACACTTTTCCTGGGCAGTCCTCTCGATCGAGTACAAAAAGTACTCGATCGAGTTGTTTTCTTCTGGCACGCATCCCAATGAAATAAATCTTCCCCAAACCTGCATAAAAACACATAGAAATACTTCCCGCAAATACCAAATCACAAAAATACGCAGTCTATATTCGGTCTTATGCTAAAACTAACTACGCTATTGTCTAACAGTTTAAAACGCAATTAATATGTCTAACGGAAATTCAAATTACAAAGTTTTACAACGGGGCATTCCCCGCTTATCTTCCAAAACACTGTAGCAGCCCAAAAGAGGGCTTCTACCTGGAGGAGGTCCCTTCAGCGTCGCGGATCGTCCTCTTGGATCGCCATGAGCTTGAATATGAACTGATAGCAGAAGAATAATTCGCGTCAACATACGCATTCACTTTCTTCTTTCCTCTGGCATCTTTACTGGCATTGGCATTATTATTTGCAGCATTCCCATCACTTAACCTGACTTTAACTGCACCATGACTGGCAGCATCTCCAGTATCCACTCTGTGTGTACCTGTAGCAAGGAAAACAATAGAATGCTCCTCCTTTTTGCTCTCAGTCTGAAGCAGAGGTGTTACTATAGCAGCACAAAATTCAATATCGCTAGCTGGAGAGTCTATGATTGGGTCTGTAGAGGGTAGGGCATTGCAAGGTTGAAGTTGCATAGGGGCCCTACGAGCTTTGGACTGATAAAATGTCAGCTCCTCATCTCCTACCTGGAAAGTAAGGGTCTTCCCCCCGATATCAATTACCGCGCGAGCAGTAAATAGGAATGGTCGCCCTAAAATAATAGGGGTATAAGAGTCTTCGGGTATGTCTAAGACCACAAAATCAACAGGAATAAAGAATCTCCCGATTTTCACAGGTATATCCTCTAAGACACCTAGTGGTCGTGATATAGTAAGTTCGGCCATCTGAACGGTCATATTGGTGCAATTAAACTTGGTTAAACCCAATCTCTTAGCGAGAGACAAAGGTAGGACACTTACGCTAGCTCCTAAGTCACATAGCGCATTGTCAATTAAGTGGGTTCCTATATGACATGGAATCAAAAAGCTACCCGGGTATGATTGTTTGGGTGGTGTCTTATTCTGAACTAAGGCGGACCCTAATTCAGTCAAAGCCACCGTTTCATGATCACTTATATGCCTCTTACGCGTTAAAATTTCTTTCATAAATTTCATGTAAGAGGGTACCTGGGTAAGCAGTTCAGCGAAAGGAATGTTAACATGAAGGCTCTTTAGAATATCAGCAAATTTCCCGAACTGTTGTTCGGCCTTCTTGTTCTGCAATCGCCTCGAAAAGGGAACCGTGATAGGAATTTCCAAACCTTTGTTTCTTTCTGCCAATGTCTCGACAGGATCATCATCATTTTTATTCGATCGATCCCTTTTTCCTCTCGATCGAGGTCTTTCACCAGCAATAACATTCGATCGAACACCATCAACCACTCGATCGAAATCCTCTTTTTCAGCATTACTCGATCGAGATATGAATGTTGGAGCTGTGTCCTCCAGTTAGTGCGGATAACGTCATTGCACATACACTTGTACGGACAAGTGGGAGCTTGTTGGGGCTGGTGTCCTTTACAGTTAGTGCAAGGACTTATAAATCTCTAAAAGGATCAAAGGGTATACTTTTGTATTATAATCAGTTGATCCACGTTTATCAATAACGGTTGGCTTGCTAGATAAGTTTGACGTTATTGTCATACAGATGGCGGTGATCAACTGGTCCCTAAAAGTCACACCTATAGGATACGTTTGAGAGATGTGACGGTATGAAAATACAGTCATGTAGATGCCAAATTTGACTAACCAGTTAGTCCGAGTTATTTGACTAATAGTTAGTCAAAATGTGATGTTGAGATATTTTATTTAATACGGATTAAATAATAACGGCTAAGGCGAATTAAGCAATTAATTCGTAAAATTGAATATAAACGATTTATATTTGATTAACGTATATTGAATAAATTAATTATACAATATTGTCTTTGTCGGACATGTATTAACATTTCAACTAATCCGCGTTATTAGTTAATGTTTTAATTACCGATAACCGATGACAATTTATAATTAGAAAACCCGTCGTATACGTTTTAGCAATTTGCGAACCGGACCATGAGCTAAAACTAAAAGGAAGTGGAAGCCCACTTCCCAAGGGGCTCACGGTTTGGCCGGTTGAGAGAGAACAAAAGAGAGGTTCTCCTCTCTTTTGTAACCTAATTCATTTCACACAAAATTTTAGGGTTTTGAGAAAATTGCCTCTCAAAATTCGGATCTCACATCCAACGAAAACTCAAAAAATAATCCTCTCAATATTGCAAGGCAATTAGAGGATTCATTCTAGCACAAGGGCATTTCTCGGACGATCTTGGGTGCATCATTTAGGAGGAGATCTACTTTGATCTCTCATTGCCAATTTGCACTAGGACCGAAGGTTATTCCTTGATCTTTATCGTTTCATTGTTGTTTTCGTTTATGACAATAAATTGCATATAAAATTTGCGTTATAATCCTATAATTAAAGGGTTTTATACGGATATTACCCTTCAAGTGGTATCAGAGCGAGGCCACGTAAATTTTCTATGTGTTTTTCATCAAACGAATTTGAAACAATTTTTTTTGCTTCGAAATCCGTGCGGCCGAAGCCAGTTTTGCTCTCGGCAGGAATTTTTTTTATGTTGCGTTTTTGTCTTGAGAACCGTGTCAAGTTTACACGGTATTGGTTGTCTTTTGTTTTGTTTTCATTTTGATCTTTGCATATTGTATTGTAATCGATATTCATTGCAATATGTTAAAGATCTATCAAAATGATTGCATAAAATTTCGTGTGGCATTTTTTGTCTCGGCCAGAATTTTTTTTGGGAAAACCGTGCGGCCTTATTGGCCTGTTTTCTGTTTTGCATCGTTTTGCGTGCCACACATTTTTGTTAGATCGTCCGATCTCTTGTTTTCAATCGTTCTTTACATGTTGTAATTTTAATCGATAATTATTGCAATATGTTAAAGATGTATCAATTGTAGTTTGAATTCTAACAGATTAGATTAAATTGCAATTGGGTTTTATCAAATCGTTTGTTTTGATCCTTGTTGCTCACGATTTGAGCCGTTTTTTTTTTTGTTTTTGTTGCTCTCGGTTTCAGCAACTTTTATAATAAAAAAAAAAAAAATTTCGTGGTACTGTTCACGTAATCAGACGTGAAGAAAGAAAAAAAAAAAAAATTAAAGTTTTTTTTTCGGGCCAAAACTAGTGTACAATACGAATTTTGTGCATTTCGCTTGATAGTGAAACGGTTCACTCACGTACCATTTAGTTACTTTAAAACGATTTAAAGTAACGGATTATCATGAATTAAAATTAAGTTGATGACGCGGTTTTGTCACATAATTTTAATTATCTTTGGTGGTTTGGATAATTTAACATAATTACGAAATTATGTCACGAATAAATTTAATTTAGTTGATGCATTTTATTTATCATTTTTGATTATTTTGAATGCTTTTATTACGTATTTATTTATTTCACAAACAGTTGTAACTTAGTGTGGCCTTAGTAGAACGTGTTACCGTAATGATGGAACACGGTCTTGGTTGTATTTTGAGATCTCGTATCTCCGTTTTGGATTTTTCACTTGTAATTACAGTTTTTGTATTTAGAATGTAAATAGGTTTATATTTGTAATTTTTAAATTGTAATTTTTGAGAAGACCAAAGATGGAGACCGGATGCTCACTCCCGCTACATGGATCAAGATGGAACATCAAGACAAGCTTCTCGGGTCCAACGGTGGATTCCAAAGTTGTTTTATGTTCTTTTTTATTAGGATAGGCTACACTAGGAATTTTTATTTACGCATTGCATTCTTTTATTTATTTTTCGTAACGATAATATGCATCATTTTCCGCCTAAAAACCAAACCACCTAATTATTGCATGAAAACTGACACATATAGAGGTCACGAGTTAGTTTTCTTTGACATTCTTATGTCACATGATTTTAAGCCATCACCCAAATTAATTCTTTCACGCAGACGCTAGTTATTCGTTCACTTAATATGAATGATAATTTAGTTGATGGGATCTTCCTCGTATAAAAAAAAATTGAGAATAGTCTTTATAGGTCAAACTCCAATGAGTCCCTTCTTCGTCGGTAGGCATAATATGACCCCTTCTACGTCGGGTAAGTTGGAACCGATTGACCTATTTTATCTCAACACTATGGTCACTCGTACGATCCTGTGATCATGGTGGACTATAGATAGGATTTACGGAAATCTATCGACCAAGAGTTCTTACGGAAGAATTAGCTAAACAGTTGGCTTATCAATTTACGGAAATTGAGTCTTGGGATCACTTGTATTATTCTTGAGGGAGATCAATTATGCAAGTGCAATGAGTCTACACGTTAAAATGAATTTTAAATGGACTTAAATCACCTCGATGAGTTGCTTATTTCGTTTTTGTTTTTCTTCCTTTTTTCAGTGTAGAACACGATCATTTAAACTGCTAATAACATAATGGCTGGCCGTGATGACGACCCAATGCCAAGTGTCACGTTGGACCGTGAGTCCTGGCTTCGGATCTTCATGGATCGGATGAATCGAGTCTACTCGATCGAAGAATGATGGATCAAACTTCACGGACCGGGAGGCGGCATTACGGAATCGCCATTGCGATGGGAAGCTCAAATATCTTATTGAGCCCATCCCACCAAACCCAGGCCCCACGGCTGAAATAAACGAGATCGACAAGTATAACGATTTCGCCATGGAAGCGGGTGCGGTAAAGAACGTACTTATTTTTGCAATGGAATCCAATTTGCAGAAACGCTTCATAGCCCAAAGTGCAAACAAGATTTTCACTACGCTCACTAAGGAATTCTCGAAAGCACCGAGAATCGTGACCTATGAGCTTACCAGTCGCTTCTTTGAGGCGAAACTCCAGAAGGGCCAACCGGTTAGCCCACACATTCTCAGCATGATTGAGAATGTCGAGAAACTGGAGACGCTTGATTGTAAAATCAGCGAGAACATTGTGATTGACCGCATGCTTCATTCACTCCACGATGGTTTTGCGCTCTTTAGAGCCAATTACTATATGAATGATTTGAAGAAAAGTCCTCACGCACTACACTCCCTTCTCGTACGGCACCGAGAAGGACATGAAGTTTAGTGGGAGCCTTAAACAGGATGTTCTCGTTGTGACAAACAAGGGCAAGGGTAAGGGTAAAGTTCAGCCAGGCCTAGCAGTAGGTAAACCGAAGTTTAAGAAGTCGGGATCAGGTAAGAGTGGGCCTGGTGAGGCAAGTAACTCATCAGGCGCGACAAAGAGCAAGACCGAAAACATGGAATGCCATCATTGCCACAAGACTGGGCATTGGAGGCGTACATGTCCTGTTTATCATGAGGACATAAAAGCAGGTCGCGTTAAACCTGTTGGTATGTCTTCTCCTTCTACTTTTATTCATATGATTGAGATTAACCACGCAAGTTACGGAACTTGGGTACTTGATACTGGTTGTGGTTCTCATCTGTGTAATCATGTGCAGGGGCTCCGAAACATCGAACCCCTCGTAAAGGGTGAGGTGGACCTGCGTGTCGGGAATGGAGCACGAGTGGCTGCCGTCTCGAGGGGAACATATGTGATCCAGCTTCCTAGCGGATTTGAGTTATCTTTATATAACTGCTATTATGTACCTAGTCTTTCTAAAAACATTATTTCAGTTTCTGCACTTGACAAACTTGGTTTTTCATTTGTAATAGAGAATAATTCTTGCATTTTCTCATTACACGATATGATTTATGGCAAGGTAGTCTCCATGAACGAAATTTATGTTTTAGATCAGACCACCGAAATATTACACGTAACGAATAAAAGGTTAAAGGTTGGTAACAAAGATCAAACGTATCTATGGCACTGCCGTATGGGACACATTAATGAGAAACGCGTAAAACAGCTCATCAAAAATGGAGCTATCTCGGCCTTTGATTTTCAATCATTTGGCACGTGTGAATCATGTCTCATCGGTAAGATGACTCGGATTTCCTTCAAAGGTGTTGGAATGCGCGCTGCTGACCTATTAGGACTCATACACACGGATGTATGTGGTCCTATGTCAATCACCGCACGAGAAGGCTATAGGTATTTCATCACTTTCACGGACGATTTAAGTAGATATGGCTATGTCTACTTAATGAAGCACAAAAGTGAATCCTTTGAGAAATTCAAAGAATACCGAGAATAGGTCTGAGAACCTATTGGGAAGAAAGATTAAAACACTACGTTCGGATCGTGGTGGCGAGTATCTTTCTCACGAGTTTGATCAACACCTAAAGGATTGTGGGATTGCCCTACGAGTTAACTCCACTGGAACACCTCAATTGAATGGTGTGTCCGAACGGAGAAATCGAACACTACTTGATATGGTTCGATCCATGATGAGTCACACCGTGTTGCATGACTCATTGTGGGGTTATGCTCTTCTCGTCAATTTGCTCTAATACTTAACCGAAGTCCGTCTAAAGTGTTGACAAGACTCCATATGAACTATGGAAGGGAACGGTCCCTAACTTGTCCTTTATACGGGTTTGGGGCTGTGAGGCTTATGTCAAGTGGAGACACGAGGATAAGCTCGGCCCGCGATCGGTCAAGACATACTTTATAGGTTATCCTAAAGGAACACTTGGTCATTACTTCTATTCGCCAACCGAACAACGTGTTTTTGTTGCGGCTAGTGCGACATTCTTAGAGAAGGAATTTCTCGAGAATGCAAAGAGTGATAGAACCTTCGACCTGTCGGAGATTCCAGAACCAAACACCGAGCAACCATTGGAGGAACCAATTCCTTCAATCCCGGCTGCGGTGAATATTCCTGAGGAACCTAGGAGGTCGGGAAGAGTCTCTATTCCTCCGGACAGATACATTGGTATGGTCGAGGAACATGACATAGATGACATTCTACTCTTAACGAGTAGTGAACCCGCAACCTATAAAGGTGCCATGACCAGTTCTAACTCAAAGCTATGGCTTGAGGCCATGCAATCCGAGATGGACTCCATGTATGAGAACAACGTATGGGATCTTGTTGACTTACCTGCTAAGGTTCGCCCCCTTCAATGCAAATGGCTTTACAAGATAAAGCATTCTGTGGAAGGTCAACAAGATATCTATAAAGCACGACTAGTTGCTAAAGGTTTCACCCAAGTGCCAGGTTTGCACTACGATGAAATTTTTGCACCCGTAGTCATCTTTGCGTTCCATTCGGATTATCTTAGCGATTGCCGCTTTTCATGACTATGAAATTTGGCAAATGGACGTGAAAACCGCCTTCTTAAACGGCTTTTTGGAGGAAGAGTTGTACATGGTACAACCCGAAGGTTTCATCGATCCAGAACATCCTAAGAAAGTGTGCAAGCTTAAGCGTTCCATTTATGGACTTAAGCAAGCATCTCGGAGTTGGAATCATCGCTTCGACCAAGTGATTAAAGAAAATGGATTTACTCGATCGGTCGAGGAACCATGTCTTTATATCAAGTCGAGTGGGAGCAAGATTGTCTTCCTAATATTGTATGTCGATGACATACTCCTGATTGGGAATGACATACCTCTCTTAACTTCGGTGAAAGTATGGTTGAAAAACCATTTCCGGATGAAAGATCTGGGTGAGGCACAAAGAATTTCGGGCATCCGTATCTATCGAGATAGATCACGTCGGATGTTATCTCTCGATCAGAGTCTTACATAGACAAAATCCTAGAGAGATTCAGCATGACTAACTCCAAAAAGGGGTTTCTTCCTATGGCTCCGGGGGTGCATTTGAGCAAGTCTCGGGCACCGAGACACCGGAAGAGAAAGAGCGCATGACACGGATTCCTTATGCCTCGGCTATAGGATCAATCATGTATGCCATGATATGCACACGTCCGGACGTGGCATATACATTGAGTATGACAAGTCGATTCCAACAGCATCCAGGTGAATCACATTGGATGGCTGTCAAGAACATTCTTAAGTACCTACGGAGGACTAAATATTGGGCATTGACTTATGGAGGCGAACAAAAGCTATGCGCAACCGATTCTGTGAGATGCTAGCTTCCAAACGGATCGTGATGACTCGAAATCTCGGTCTGGATTTGTTTTTACTCTTAATGGCGCTGCGATCGGTGGAAGAGTTCCAAACAAACTATTCAAAGAGATTCTACGATTGAGTCCGAGTACTATGCCGCGTACGAAGCTACAAAGGAAGCGATATGGATGCGTCAATTCTTACATGGACTATCCGTAGTGCCTAGTTCGAATGACCCGATAACCATCTATTGCGACAATAGTGGTGCCATCTTCCAAGCTAAGGAGCCTAAGTCTAGCAACAAGTCTAGACATGTACAACGGAAAGCTCATCTAATCCGAGATTACGTGGAGCAAAAGGAAGTAGTGATAGAAAAGATTGCTACTGAGATGATAACATAGCGAGATCCTCTCACTAAACCATTACGACAAGATAAGCATGAAGGGCATGTTGATTCCATGGGAATTAAACGTGTTCCTAAGTTGTAGTACTCTTTTATGGATTAGATTCATTCTCGTTTGTACTCTATACGACATCATCGTTTTGATATTTATATATTTTGTTTTTCATGTGGATTTGTACGACAAATTTTGAACACCACAAAGTGAACTGAACAAACATTATATTTTTGGTCCTTAATTGCCCACGTGAGTTGATAACTCAAGGTAATTATTTTGTGACGTTGGTTGATGGTGGGTTCAACGAGCCATAAGTCAACAGGTTGGTGACCAATCACGAGAGGCGATTTATACGGATATCTCGTAGGACACAATTGTGACATCAACGTGGAGTCCTAAATGTTTTATAACATTCGGTGCCCGGTCGTGGATAGGACTTCCATGGTGATCCTAAGAGTCGATTCTTTTGACTATCGACTGTCTCTTGAGACTAAGGCAGATTTTGGGTGACTTTGGTTTCTTTCTCACGGTCATCCGTAACAGGGGGCCAAGTAGATTGTTTCGGGTTATTTCATCTTTGTGCTTAGATCGGAAGGAGTTCGAGTTGAAGGAAATATTCAGCCTTTATCAGTTACTCGATATTTCTCAGGGCCACTCGAGGAGTCAGAATCGAAATGCATGGCCATGCTCGAATACGAATTCGTTTTATCAGTTAAGTTACTCTCTAGTCGGGGAAACCACTCTAGATACAGATCGATTGTAAAATACGACATTTGCGGATCCGGATCTGCAAATTGTTTTACATTGAGTGGGAGAAATTTTAAATGAATATGAGAATCGGTTATCGCACATACACTTGTACGGACAAGTGGGAGTTTGTTGAGCTGTGTCCTCCGGTTAGTGCGGATAACGTCATTGCACATACACTTGTACGGACAAGTGGGAGCTTGTTAAATTTGGTGTCCTTTACGATTAGTGCAAGGACTTATAAATCTCTAAAAGGATCAAAGGGTATACTTTTGTATTATAATCGGTTGGTCCACGTTTATCAATAACGGTTGGCTTGCTAGATAAGTTTGACGTTATTGTCATACGGATGCGGTGATCAACTGGTCCCTAAAAGTCACACCTATAGGATATGTTTGAGAGATGTGACGGTATGAAAATACAGTCATGTAGATGCCAAATTTGACTAACCAGTTAGTCCGAGTTATTTGACTAATAGTTAGTCAAAATGTGATGTTGAGATATTTTATTTAATACGGATTAAATAATAACGGCTAAGGCGAATTAAGCAATTAATTCGTAAAATTGAATATAAACGATTTATATTTGATTAACGTATATTGAATAAATTAATTATACAATATTGTCTTTGTCGGACATGTATTAACATTTCAACTAATCCGCGTTATTAGTTAATGTTTTAATTACCGATAACCGATGACAATTTATAATTAGAAAACCCGTCGTATACGTTTTAGCAATTTGCGAACCGGACCATGAGCTAAAACTAAAAGGAAGTGGAAGCCCACTTCCCAAGGGGCTCACGGTTTGGCCGGTTGAGAGAGAACAAAAGAGAGGTTCTCCTCTCTTTTGTAACCTAATTCATTTCACACAAAATTTTAGGGTTTTGAGAAAATTGCCTCTCAAAATTCGGATCTCTGATGAGTAGTAATTTGTAGCATTTTACCCCTCATTTATACATTATTCCGACTCAATTTTGCGTGCTTAAACGGTTAAAAAGCTCATTTATTAACTAATTCATAATAATTAAGTGTCTTAGTCATATTTAATATTTAATCGTATTTCTATTATAATATTCGCATTGCTATTTTAATTACTAGTTTATAATAATTCGTCGTATTAATTAAGTTTAATACTTAAGTCGGTTTTTGTATATTAATAATAAAACTATTATTCATTAATGTGATATATAGGTGAAACCGGAAGTAAGGCGGAAATTGAGAGCCAAGACGAGTCAAAGTGGCGGGTCAAAGCTACAAGTCAAAGAGGAGGGAAATGAAGGTCAACGTTTGACCTTTAAATTACCGAAGTCAACACCTATTTCTTCCCTTTTGTGTTCCATCATCGTCCTCCATCTTCCACATCACCATTTCCATTTCACCATTTCACCATAACCAATCAACCATTCATCACCACCATTCATTCATCACCAATTGCTCGCATCTCCTCTGTTCACACCACGGCAGCAACAACATTACCAGCAACTTACCCGCAAACCCGTCATCACTTCATCAAGCCCAGTTCAACCCGACACCATATCATTAATCACCTTTGCTCCCTGCTTCCTTCATATCCCTGCAATTCCAATCAACAATAGCATTTTCAATTAATTCATCACGCACCAACTTCAATTCATCACCATCGAACCCGTCATCACCCTCAATTCACACACAAACCCAACTCCATTATCACCTCCGTTCAACCACGACTCCAGTTCACCATCTCCTCCATTAACAACCACCACGATACCCTCATCAATCGAGCTTCGACATCACCAACAACAATTGAAGCCCGAAAACCCGACTACACCATCATTCTCACGCTCAATTTAAACCGCATATGTGCACTATACCGGTCAACCGGCAGCCGCCCTCAAACCGGCAGGGAATACCTTAACATTTTGGTCCAATTAATTACGCACTCGCTACCGGTCAGAGCCACCGGCAGCCGGCCTACCGGCACGCAACACCCCAAATCCTCATCTCGCATAATCTACTGCTGCTCTCTACCGGTTGCCCGGCAGCCGACAGGCCGGCATAGACTACACCCCATTTAATTCAACCCCTTTCTTCAAGCTACGCGCTGCCGGCACCTCGCACCGACCGCCGGCCAGCCGGCAGGACGCCCCCTTGCTGCGTTTTGCTTTTAATCGTTTTCCCCTTTTCCTTTTTATATATTTGTGTCGTGTGTCTTATGTTTGGGAGATTAGGATTATTAGTATGAGCATTATTATTATATCAATTATTAGAATTATTATATTAATATTATTATTATTAGATTAGTATAAAAGGAAACCACCTTATAGTTTGACACACCACCAATTACACTATCTTACATTAGACTACCAAATAGAATTAGATAGAAAATTAGATTAGTCCATCCTTCTCTCTCAATATTGTAGAACCCTAATATTTACTCTCTCATTTTCATTCAATAAAATTGGCAATCTTTCTTTAATTATTAGTTTAATTCTTCCTTTGTTCATTCAAGTTCCTCATCTCTCATTAGTATACAATTAGTATTTTGGGTTGTATTTGAAGATTAGAAGAAATTCATTCTTCCATTATTATCCAAGATTGCTACTTTCTTCTTTGTTGGTACAATTCTCATCTTTTGTTTGCATTTACTTTCATTTGTTTACATTTCTTATGTTGTTTAATTGTTATTCATCAAAAGTATTAGTCTTTATCATGTTTGCAATGTTTACTTGTTTATTGTTGGAAATTGTTGGTAATTTCTCACCCATGAACATGAGTGAGTAGTCTTATCTAAGGTCATAGGGGGAATTTGGGTAATTAAGGGGATGAATTTGGGTTGTTAACCTTTTGAATTGGGTGATTATGTGGTTTCTACTCTTAATGCATTTGAAGTGTTTGTGGAAATGCCTCAATGAAAATTGGACATTTCATTAACATGTTTGGCTTACCTTGGTGCATTGTGCTATTAGATAGTTTTAGAAGTGCTTATAGATGAGTTTTAATGAAAGTTAGAACATCTCTTTGATGCATTCGATCCGTCTTGGTGCTCATGCTATTGGGTAGTCTCTATGCTTAATTTGTAGCTAGTTCATCTCGATCAAGTGACAACTTATTGAGGAGCTTAAGGTGACTAAGAAACTAGTCTTAAACCCTTGACCACCATTATTACCCTTTTCTTGTTAGACCTTGTTTCTCCCCCTAATTGCCCTTTGTGAACCCAAAGACCTTAGCCTTCCATCAATTGAATACAATCCCTTTTAGTTTAATTTAACTTGTTTGCATCTTAGTTTTAGATAAATCAACATCTTATTTTGTTTGGCTAAACTAAAGACTTAAACAAACCAAGTATCTAACCCCCGCCATCTTCGTGTTCGACACCCGAATAAATACTACTTTTATTTGGTTTTATAAATTGTTTTTGATTGGGAAGTGACGGCAAAATCCCCTATATCAAAATGGCGCCGTTGCCGGGGATGGCGTTAGGTTATGCTTAGTTAGTTAGAGTCTTAGGCTTAGTCTTAGTTACTTGTTGTTTGCTTGTTTGCGTAGTTTGTGTGCTTCTTGTAGAGTGTGTGTGATTTTTGCCTTGCCCTAGTGTGTAAAAGCACTAGGAGTCTTACGGTTTGACAAGTTGTATGCCTAGGAGGAACCACCAAGCTTTACTCTTTGACTCCGATCCCGAAAGGCTTTTTAGAGCCTTAAGGAATAGGACCATTGCAAGGGTTATAACCTCTTCTCAAGCAACCATAAACCAAGCAAATCCACCCGTCCAACCTCTCATTGAAAACACAACTCAACAACAACCAAACAACACCATTGATCACCCCCTAGAAAATCCTTTCTACAATTTCCAACTCCCAAATACTCCACCTCAAACACCACCCCCTCATATACCAAATCTACCACCAATGGCTTTACGTGACCATAACCGTCCTAACCACAATGATGCTTGTGACCCTATCAATTTTGGCACATTGGCCCCAAACAACTTTGAAATGCATCCCGCCCAAGTCGGGTTAATTGAGAAGGACTTGTTCGGGGGTCATATTGAAGAGGATGCCCATGCTCATCTCCGGAAGTTTAAGAGGAAAGTTTCAATGATGAAGAAGAATGGGGTGTCCGAAGACACCTTGAGAATGATGTTGTTCCCGTTTTCATTGACGGGCAAAGCGGACCGATGGTTGAACATCCACCCACCGGATACTTTCACTACTTGGGATGCTTTGGCTAAAGCATTCATGGCCAAGTATTACCCTTCCTCCAAGACCGCGATGCTCCGTAATGAGATCCATACGTTCCAACAAGAGGATGGGGAGTCCTTGGGTGAAGCTTGGGACCGTTATCAAGACTTGATAGCGAGTTGCCCCCACCATGGAATACCGGAATGGTACATCACTCAGACTTTCTTCCAAACTTTGCTACCAAGGACTAAGGAGATGGTAAATGCCTCCGCGGGGGGAGGATTTGATCACTTGAATGATGAAGAGGGCACGGCATTGATCAAGAAAATGGTAGATTCGGAAGCAAACTATGGTTCTAGAGGAAACATGCTAAGAAGGAATGGGAAGTTTCCTAAGGAAAACTCCTCCAACTCCGAGACAAATGCCAAGCTCGACTTACTCACAAAACAATTTGAGAAGTTTCAAAGAAATCAAGTGCACCAAGCCGCAACCTCACATGGGGCACCCATGGAGGAAGTGGCTCAAGTCTCAAGTTGTGAACTTTGTGGAGGAAGTGGTCACACATATGACTTGTGTGCCAACAATTACAACAACTTTGATGGGAACAATGTGCAAGAGGTGAATGCTTTCCAAGCATTTAACAATTTTTCCAACCGTCCACCTAGACCCTCATTCAACAACAACCAAGGATACAACCAAAACTTTGCCAACCAATTTCAAGCATATCAAGATTATAAGGGTAACCAAGGGAACCAAGGTAATCAAAACTTTTACCAAGGAAACCAAGGAAACCAAGCTAACCAAGGGTTTGGCCAAGGATTCAATCAATGGAACAACAACAATGGGTTCAATCAAGGATACAACAATAATCAAAGGTACAACCAAGGGCAAAATCAAGGGTTCAATCAAGGGTACCAAGGGAACAACCAAAATTCCAACTTTAAAGATCAAGGATATAGTTTTTCTCTTCCAATTTCCAACCAACCTTTCAACCAAGAGCCACCACCCCAAGCAAGCAATACCATGGGAGATGATAAATATGAAAACTTGGTGAAGTTGATAGGGGATTTGGCAAGTAATACCCAACAACAAATCAAGAGTCTTGAAGCTAAAATGGCTTCCCAAGCTCTCATGAATTCTCAAAAACCACCGGGTGTATTTCTAAGACAAGGGCAAAATCCAAGAGACCCTATGAAGTCAAAGGAAGTTAATGCTATCATGGTTGGAGTTGAAGAGGAAAGAGAAGAGTCATTTGATTTGCCAAGTCAAGAGGAGTTATCTTACACTACTCCCTTTTCCATGGCTATGGAAACATTCCAAGAAGTTGACCGTGAGCCCGAAAAAGAGAGCATAGAAGACTATGTGCTTGAGCAAATAATGACAATTCATGGTACAAGCTTGGATGTTGAAGTTGACCCGGGTAAGGGAGAGATGATTATGACTTCACCAACCACTATGAGTGAAGAATTTGTGCTTGAAGAAATTGTGAAATCACCAAATGTGATGGTAGAAGTTGAGAAGAGCCCGGAAGAAGAAGAGGTGGTGATGATAGAAGAACACTCTTTGGCCAAGCAAGAAGAAGTCATTTCTAGAAGAGTGGACATTAGTAGACATGAGCTTGATGCCTCAAGTGAAGAGTGCAATGTGGTCAAGTCTAAAGAAATTCCCGTCAAACTTGATGACCCCGGGAGTTTCTCAATTCCATGTACCGTTGGTGACCAAAAGGTGGATAGTGCTTTGTGTGACTTAGGGGCAAGTGTGAGTGTCATACCACTTGCCCTTGTGAAGAGGTTGAATATTTCAAGCTTAGCCCACACTTCCATTACAATCAAACTTGCCGATGGAACAATCAAATCTCCAAATGGGATTCTCAAGGATATCATGGTTCAAGTTGGTAAGCTTTCAATTCCTACCGATTTTGTTGTATTGGACATCCCTATGGGAAGACGCTCTCGTGTCATTCTTGGTAGGCCATTCTTGGCCACGGGAGGAGCCGTCATAGATGTCAAAGAGGGAAAATTGTCATTCAAAGTTGGGAAGGAAAAAGTTGAGTTCAAGCTACCACATGCTTCAAAGAAAACCGTGGTTCAAAACATGTTTGCCGTGGAAACTTTAGAACTCCATGAGAATGACGAAGATGAGAACATGGAATTCTTGATTGCTTGTGAGCCAAAAGTTGATGATGAGCCACCGGATAAGCTCCTTGAAGAAGAAGTGAATGTTAAAGATAAGTGTGGGGAAATGGGCAAGACTTGGGAAACCGAGTTCAATTCTAGCACCAATGCCCCTCCAAAATCAAAACCGGGAATTGAAAAGAAGAAGCCAAAAAGATGGAGGAAGAGATCGAAAGGAAATAGGGTATGTGACCCTAATGTTGGCAAAGAGACTAAGGAAAAGTTTGAAGAAGAAATGAAGCGAAAATGGCAAGAGATTCAAGATGCCATGAGTAAGTTGCATGCTTTGATGATGAAGAACAAGGGTTCATGTGTTGTTGATCCTTGTATTGAAGGTAGAAGGTTAGTGGGATCTCGGGATATTGATCCCGGTTGAATGAAGTCCTTGAATGAAGAGGTTTGGTGGAGTTACTTAAGAACCACCACAATGTATATATTCTCCTTCTCTTTAATTAAGTTTTTTACCGCATTTTGCATTTAGTAACATGATTCGAAAAGGAGCTAATCTAAATTAGCTCTCTTTGCATTCATATAGTGTAGCTTGCATCGTATTTAAATATTGCATATAGGTTAGATCATGCATTGCATGCTTATTTGAAAATCACTAAAAATTTGAAAAATCAAAAATCAACAAAAACATGTATTTCATTTCCGAATTTCCTCCACACATTTATTTCCATTGGAAATATGTAAATAAATAAGTGTGGGGAGGAAATTCCATCATTTTAAAAATACAAAAACATGTTATTTATTTTCAAATATTCAAAAAAAATCCAAAAACATGTTCTTTAATTTCGAAAAAATCAAAAACCACCAAAAATATGTTGTTTATTTTTCCTATTCTCTCCCTATACTTTGTTCCATTGAGGACAATGTAAATTTCAAGTGTGGGGAGGGAAATATCCACTTTATGAATATTGTCTATATTTGTTCATATCATTATATACTTGTAAATTTAAGAAAAAGCAAGAAAATGCCTAAAAATCGAAAATTTTCAAAAATTACAAAAATATTGCATTGTATATATATATGTTTGTCTAACAAGTGGCGCAGGCACATACGGGACATTTGAGGCATTAGGAGACTAGAAGACCGCTCGGTTTAATCTTTCCTATCTCTTTCTCCTTTACTATTCTTTTCCTTTATATTGTTGGATATATGGAGGAGGATGGGCTATGTTGATGAGGATGTTTCATTTTGGAACTTGGTGTGTGTTGCTTACGTGCTGCTAGGTTTAGATAATTGTTGCATGTCTATTTATGTTGCTAGTACTTAGAAATGCATTTCGTATCTTGTGAATATGTGTTTGTTGCTTTATTTACATTTTGCATCAAGTTTGTACATATTTTAAAAAAAAAAGTGGTCTAGGGAGGGATTATGATACCCCAATGATGATTTATGTCTTGACCGTGCCTTCCCCCTCCCCATGGCTCACACCTGTGTCACATGGTTAGCATATGGGAAAAAGGGCATGTCCACCAAGTTTTGGCCGCCTTGTGAGACCGAGAGGACCGTAGGCTAGATCTAGACCTCGACCTAACTACTCAAATGTGAGGATTAGAGCCTCCTAGGGTCGGTGCATTCATACCCGACCCCCACTTAGGATTGTGAGTAGGTCTCCTCGCGAGACGTGTTATGTCTAGACGCATAAGTGTGTCATTCCGTCCTTAGGCCATGATTTGCATTTCATTTTTTGTGCACAAGTTATGAAATGAAATTTGTTTCCACATGCATATGAACCTCACATAGCCAAATTGCCTTGTTTTGTCCCTTCCATTATCTCCCTTTTTGATTCACCCCCTTTGAGCCTCAACCTATTCATTTGGCAAACTCACTAAAATAGCTACATCCCATAACCACCCTTCCTTGATCAAGAATTGGTCGGTTTTGTAGTAGTGTTGTAGGAGGTGATTTGGGTCATAGTGGTGGATAGTATACATATCCACTTGGGTTGGAACTTGGTATGCATTTGGCATTGTATATAATTTAGAGGTTTTGAAAAAGAAATGAAAAACAAAATAGAAAAGTGAAAAAGTTGTGAAAAATTCAAAAAAAGAAAGAGTTGGTTGTTTTGTATATATTTGTGTTAAAACAAGAAAAAGGCAAGCAACACCCCTCCCTCATCATTAAACGGGGTAGAAAGAGCCGTTGCTAAATAAAGGAGCAAATTGATATTTTTCCAAAATGAGTCGGGTTTACACAATTTTTGCATGACTTGGGAAACCGGGTTTTTGTTAGGGTGTAGACGTTAGCATTTGTTGAAATAAGAGGAGTACTTTCAATTTTTTTCCAATTTGAGTTGGGTTTATGCAATTTTTGCATAGTTTTGGTGATCCATGCTATGTTAGGGCATAGACGTGTCTCATGTGTTGCAATAAGGAAATGGATGTGATGTGTCGACAATTCTTGATTTGAACTCCACATGTCCAAACGGTGCTTGCACCAATCCCGTTCCGTCCTACTCCTTAGCCCCATTACAACCCTTATTTCATGGCTTGCGCATTGTTACATTTTGCATCTCATTTGGACATAGGACTGTTTTACACATTAGATTGCGGACACGTTCTCACGAGTCGTAGTAGGAGAGTGTTTGGCTACTTTTTGTACAAAAACACCCATTCTTTAAATGAGTGACGAGTGAAATCCGTGAGGTTGTCGATGGTCTAAGTCCCCTTAGCCATGGGTCTCTTTTGGTTGAATCTTGCGCGTGTCATGTCATTCTTGGAGGACTAGCCTTGCTTCCCCTTTTTCCCGCCTTAGAATGTGTTTCTTTGGCTTTTGTGAACATATTTGGGTTGCTTGTGCCACGTTTAGGGAGTTGGCACCTCGTTGAGGTTTTGAGACGGTTTCACCTAACCTAGACCTTTCAATTTGAAGCAAAACCCCGCTTAGATGAGGAAAGCGGGTGACTTTTTGTGATGCATCTTATGATTGATTACGTGCTTAAATGTTGGATGTGTCAAAAGTTTTCTGCAAGCCCCCACTTGCCTTGCATCGGAATGCATACCTCATTGTGTTTCGGTGTGAGTTGAAGGGACGGAGGAGGCCCGTTAATTGCCTTTCATCGGATATTATTAGTTTATCTAGTCCTTTTATATTACGGGTCTTAGTTTAATTTAATGAGCTTACTCGAGGACGAGTAAGGTTTAAGTGTGGGGAGATTTGATGAGTAGTAATTTGTAGCATTTTACCCCTCATTTATACATTATTCCGACTCAATTTTGCGTGCTTAAACGGTTAAAAAGCTCATTTATTAACTAATTCATAATAATTAAGTGTCTTAGTCATATTTAATATTTAATCGTATTTCTATTATAATATTCGCATTGCTATTTTAATTACTAGTTTATAATAATTCGTCGTATTAATTAAGTTTAATACTTAAGTCGGTTTTTGTATATTAATAATAAAACTATTATTCATTAATGTGATATATAGGTGAAACCGGAAGTAAGGCGGAAATTGAGAGCCAAGACGAGTCAAAGTGGCGGGTCAAAGCTACAAGTCAAAGAGGAGGGAAATGAAGGTCAACGTTTGACCTTTAAATTACCGAAGTCAACACCTATTTCTTCCCTTTTGTGTTCCATCATCGTCCTCCATCTTCCACATCACCATTTCCATTTCACCATTTCACCATAACCAATCAACCATTCATCACCACCATTCATTCATCACCAATTGCTCGCATCTCCTCTGTTCACACCACGGCAGCAACAACATTACCAGCAACTTACCCGCAAACCCGTCATCACTTCATCAAGCCCAGTTCAACCCGACACCATATCATTAATCACCTTTGCTCCCTGCTTCCTTCATATCCCTGCAATTCCAATCAACAATAGCATTTTCAATTAATTCATCACGCACCAACTTCAATTCATCACCATCGAACCCGTCATCACCCTCAATTCACACACAAACCCAACTCCATTATCACCTCCGTTCAACCACGACTCCAGTTCACCATCTCCTCCATTAACAACCACCACGATACCCTCATCAATCGAGCTTCGACATCAACAACAACAATTGAAGCCCGAAAACCCGACTACACCATCATTCTCACGCTCAATTTAAACCGCATATGTGCACTATACCGGTCAACCGGCAGCCGCCCTCAAACCGGCAGGGAATACCTTAACATTTTGGTCCAATTAATTACGCACTCGCTACCGGTCAGAGCCACCGGCAGCCGGCCTACCGGCACGCAACACCCCAAATCCTCATCTCGCATAATCTACTGCTGCTCTCTACCGGTTGCCCGGCAGCCGACAGGCCGGCATAGACTACACCCCATTTAATTCAACCCCTTTCTTCAAGCTACGCGCTGCCGGCACCTCGCACCGACCGCCGGCCGGCCGGCAGGACGCCCCCTTGCTGCGTTTTGCTTTTAATCGTTTTCCCCTTTTCCTTTTTATATATTTGTGTCGTGTGTCTTATGTTTGGGAGATTAGGATTATTAGTATGAGCATTATTATTATATCAATTATTAGAATTATTATATTAATATTATTATTATTAGATTAGTATAAAAGGAAACCACCTTATAGTTTGACACACCACCAATTACACTATCTTACATTAGACTACCAAATAGAATTAGATAGAAAATTAGATTAGTCCATCCTTCTCTCTCAATATCGATATTGTAACCCTAATATTTACTCTCTCATTTTCATTCAATAAAATTGGCAATCTTTCTTTAATTATTAGTTTAATTCTTCCTTTGTTCATTCAAGTTCCTCATCTCTCATTAGTATACAATTAGTATTTTGGGTTGTATTTGAAGATTAGAAGAAATTCATTCTTCCATTATTATCCAAGATTGCTACTTTCTTCTTTGTTGGTACAATTCTCATCTTTTGTTTGCATTTACTTTCATTTGTTTACATTTCTTATGTTGTTTAATTGTTATTCATCAAAAGTATTAGTCTTTATCATGTTTGCAATGTTTACTTGTTTATTGTTGGAAATTGTTGGTAATTTCTCACCCATGAACATGAGTGAGTAGTCTTATCTAAGGTCATAGGGGGAATTTGGGTAATTAAGGGGATGAATTTGGGTTGTTAACCTTTTGAATTGGGTGATTATGTGGTTTCTACTCTTAATGCATTTGAAGTGTTTGTGGAAATGCCTCAATGAAAATTGGACATTTCATTAACATGTTTGGCTTACCTTGGTGCATTGTGCTATTAGATAGTTTTAGAAGTGCTTATAGATGAGTTTTAATGAAAGTTAGAACATCTCTTTGATGCATTCGATCCGTCTTGGTGCTCATGCTATTGGGTAGTCTCTATGCTTAATTTGTAGCTAGTTCATCTCGATCAAGTGACAACTTATTGAGGAGCTTAAGGTGACTAAGAAACTAGTCTTAAACCCTTGACCACCATTATTACCCTTTTCTTGTTAGACCTTGTTTCTCCCCCTAATTGCCCTTTGTGAACCCAAAGACCTTAGCCTTCCATCAATTGAATACAATCCCTTTTAGTTTAATTTAACTTGTTTGCATCTTAGTTTTAGATAAATCAACATCTTATTTTGTTTGGCTAAACTAAAGACTTAAACAAACCAAGTATCTAACCCCCGCCATCTTCGTGTTCGACACCCGAATAAATACTACTTTTATTTGGTTTTATAAATTGTTTTTGATTGGGAAGTGACGGCAAAATCCCCTATATCAATCTCACATCCAACGAAAACTCAAAAAATAATCCTCTCAATATTGCAAGGCAATTAGAGGATTCATTCTAGCACAAGGGCATTTCTCGGACGATCTTGGGTGCATCATTTAGGAGGAGATCTACTTTGATCTCTCATTGCCAATTTGCACTAGGACCGAAGGTTATTCCTTGATCTTTATCGTTTCATTGTTGTTTTCGTTTATGACAATAAATTGCATATAAAATTTGCGTTATAATCCTATAATTAAAGAGTTTTATACGGATATTACCCTTCAATGAATTCACTCGATCGAGCATTTTTCTCAGCAATTTCACTTGATTGAGGACTTTCCTCTACTCGATCGAATTCTTCCAAATCAGCTTTAATTGATCGGCCAACAGTTTCACTCGATCGAGTAATATTCCCAACAATTCTACTCGATCGACCACCGAAAATTAGTCGATCGAGTATTTTCCTCGGATTCAGCATGGTTTCGTCCAATGACGACTGTTCATGGCCTGCAACAGTATTCTCCGGGTCTGATATGTCCTCATCAGTAGACATTTTGGGTCCTTCATAGGAAAGACCGCTTCGCAAATTTATCAGATTAATCGTCTCATGTTGGTTCTTATCGGGTTGAGACGGTAAGTGACTCGGCTTCCTCGAAGATTGGTTAGCAGTGAGTTGAGCTATCTGGGACTCGAGTGACTTGATCGACGCATCTTTTTGTTGTTCACTCCTTTGCAATTGGACAGTCAACGATTGTATCATTGACTTCAACTCAGTCATGTCACTTACCCCACTAGAAGAAGTTCCTTGATTAGGCGGTGGAAAGGACGGAGGCTTTTGAAAACCTTGTTGAGCTTTATGAGGAGGAATATAAGGTTGTTGCTGTTGCGGTGGAGGTGTAGGATTCAACACATTCTGACTAGCCCATCTTAAATTACGATGGACTCCACTCTAATTGTTATAGTAAGAGCATCGTTGCCCATATTGCTGAAAGGCAAGAACTTGCTCCTTCTGAGTTAGACAGTCAACAGCAGTGTGACCGTCATTAATACCGCACCTCTCACATGTAATGATTTCTTATCTAGTCAACAAGTGAACCGTCTATTGATCACCAGCATTCTGCATCTCCAACTTATCGAAACCGGTATTCATGGCTTCAAGCTGAGCCACAACTGCATTATCAACAGAATTAACTGTCCGAATACCATCTCTCGAGTTCCCATACTTAGCACAATAAGTGGCCATCTCCTGTATGATTCCCCATCCCTTGTCATCATCATTATTCTTCTGAAATCGCCCATTTGATGAGGCGTCCAAAATAGCACGGTGGTCGTCATACAACCCATTATAGAACTGGTTGCATAAGAACCACTGATCGAAACCATGATGAGGAAGAGACCGCACCAACTTCTTAAACCAGCACCAAGCTTCATAAAAATTCTCATCTGGTGCCTGCTTGAAACTTGTAATTTTTCCTCTCAGCTGATTAGTTCGTTGTGGAGGAAAGTACCTTTTATAAAAGGCAAGGGCCAGAGTCTCCCCGTTGGTGATCCCGGCTGCCTCTCTATCAAGATCAGTGAGCCACTCTCGGGCTCCATCGGTCAAACAAAAAGGAAATAGGACCTCCTTAATCTTGTCCTAAGTCACTCCCTTAGTAGCGGGAATGGTTAAGCAATAGTTAGTGAAAACTTCCATATGTTTACGCGGATCTTCACCCGCCACACCTCGGAACAGGTTCCGTTCGACCAGATTGATATAGGACGGCCGAATGTCGAATGTATTTCCATCCTCGGTCGAAAGCTTGACACCTTTAGGGATTGAAGCAGCTGTACATGTGGGCTTTGAGTGACTCACAATGTTAGGCATTTTCACTGGACTGGCGGCAGAAATAGAAGTATCTTCTTCACAAGACGGGTCTTATGTAAATAGAAAATGTTCTAGCTCGGGTTCAAAATTACTCAAGGCTTCCTTTTGAATCTTTCTCTGTAGTCTTTGTCTATAATGAAAGGTCCGTTCGGGTTCAGGATCAGCGGGAACTAACTCCGACCTGTTAGACCTGGGCATAAACAACACTGGAGAAAATAAATAAGAACTGTCTCAAGGAATTAAAAATTCCCTGATACCGAGAGACAAACGAAAAAAAACAGACAAATAGGCTAATTGCCTCCCCGGCAACGGCGCCAAAATTTGATACGGTCGTCAGGTACCAAAAATAATTACCTAAATACAACTAACAGAAGCTAGCGGTAAGTAAGGTCGATCTCCACAGGGAGGCTAAGTATCTATCTGCTAAGTACGTATGTCGGATCACAATTGGGGGTTTTAAATTTGTTTTCTATACTTCTGAAGATATAAGGCAAGAGAAGTAAAGATAAGAGCAATAAAGGTAAGAAAAAGCTAAGTTGTGATCAGATAAGGAGAAATATGTCAGGATTTCGGTTCACCATGGCAGGTCACTAACTCAGTCATAAACAGTCTAGACAATCTACTGTGAGAAGGGCAAGGAAAAGGTCCTTCCGGTCCGCTATCCACCCTAGATTACAACTAACTGAACTTCCGTCCTCATTAGGGTAGTCTATTGTTCATAGCAGGTCTGTTCACTCCAATATTCCGATCTAGGAACGAATTTAACCAGATTAAAGTTATTTAGAAGCGTGCACTCAACTAAACGTATTACAGTTATATTACTATGGTCACAGGTTCTCACAATCAATCGTCTAGCCTATGTACAACATCGTCACTTTACTACCATGGCTCCCCTAATCCTAACATAGAAGGGTTTAGCTACTCATGCTATCAGATTTAACAATAATAGCCATGAATATGCTAAGAGACATGATAAAGAGAGTAAGTCCTGTTCTTTTGGACTTAAAGTCACTTAATGTAAGTTTACTTCAGATCCTACAAGTTCAGTTCAGTTCAGATTAGATCCTATAAGATCAATTCAGATCCTATAAGTTCAATTCAGCTCAGATCTTATAAGTTCAGTTCAGTTCAGATTCTATAAGTTCAGATCAGTTCAGTTCAGATCATATAAGTTCAGTTCAGACCCTATAAGTTCAGATCCAATAAATTCACTTTAGAAAAGTTATATAGAGAGTATTATTTTTAAACCGATGCAAAACAATTTGACATTATTAATTATTCAATACATATATACATTATTATTTTTAAAACAAAATTATCACTCTTCTCATTATTTTTTATCGTAATGTAACCGTAGTATAATGTATGAACAAACTAATATATATATAAAGCAGAAAAATGCTATTATCTTACCTTATGTTTTAGAGTATATTTTCTTATCAGTGTTCTCTCTTGGCTGCCCACTAATTTCTTGTAAATTTTTTGTTTAATCTCAATAAAAGTTTGCGGTTGTTTTATAATAATAATAATAATAATAATAATAGTAATAATAGTAATAATAATAATAATAATAATAATAATAATAATAATAATAATAATAATAATAATAATAATAATAATAATAATAATAATAATAATTAATAATAATAATAATAATAATAATAATAATATTTAAGTTAAATTAATTTAAGTTAATTTAAATTCGGATCGTGTAAGTTGATTCGAGATCCCGTAAGTTGATTCGATTCCTATAAGTTGATTCGATTCGAGATCCTATAAGTTGATTCGAGATCCAATAAGTTCAGTTCATATAAGATCCTATAAGTTCAGTTCAGTTCAGATCCTATAACTTCAGTTCAGTTCAGTTCAGATCCTATAGTTTCAGTTCAATTCAGATCAGATCTGTTTCAGTCCAAAAGAACAGGGCCTAAAAGAATGAGTTGTATACTAGAAATAACAACAATGGCAATTAAAAGACAACAAAATAAAGAAGAACAATAATTAAAGCAAGCAAAAGATTAGATTATGGTTAAGAGAAAGAGAGATTACAAAAGAGCGAATCCGGCGTAAGAACAAGTAGCAGCAATGATTAAGAGTAAAGTTTCAGATCTAAAGTATAATTAAGAGAGTCAAAAGAAGTGTAAAACGTAATTATGACCTAATGACGACTTCCCTTATATAGGTGTAGACACCTCAAAATGTCTACCTAACTTTACGGGTACCCGATGATGAGGCTCAAATTTAATGACTAAATGAAAAATGACAATGTTATAATTATCGGCTCTTTACGCTTATTTCCCCATAAATTACTCAAAATGACATAAAACCATCTTAAAGCCTTCCATTAAATTTAATTTCACTTTGACAATTATATTTTCAAGCTATAGAGTAATGGTCGTCAAATGGTATATTATCTGCCTAAAATGGACCCAAGTGATATTATAGTGGTCGTAAATATAATTGTTAACTCGGATTTATATATTAATTAATAATAAAAATTGGTCCAAGAAGTTAAGGCAAACCACCGTATTATCATATATTGCGTAACTAAAGCCCACTTAATGACACTGTCATTAGCAAGCACGTGAGAATCAACCAGCATACTATTTAAACCTACTAAAAATTTGATTCCTTATCATATTGGAGGAATAGTGTGAATTGGGCAATAGAATTTGCATGCGAGAAAAATAAGAATGCAAGGAGTACGTATAAACCGAAAGAAGGGATTGATATTCACAAACTAAATTCTATCATTCCCAAATTCTATTTCCTTACCAACTCCATTCATCCAAGTTAATAAAAATACCACTGCCAATACACGGTAAAAGGGAACAGGCGGACATAAAATAAATCGTCTGAGGGAACACACAATTCCACGGAAGGAGGACATTCATGCACAAATACCGTCACATATCAAAAACCAAATTCAATACCTTTACAAATCAAACCGTCTCAAATATAAACTATCTCAATTTCAAATCAACTCATTTACATTAAGTTGTCCCAGTTCCATATAAGCGCATAAGAGCCGTTAATTTATGACAAAGTCAAAATTCATTAATAGTCAACATCCACATAGGCCTGAGGGTACCAAATCAATTAAGTTTTCTTTACTCTTTTATTTCATCTTTTATTTATTTTCTCTATTTTATTGTCTTTTTTGTATAATTGTACCTAAACTAACCTCGTCACTTGTCTTGTAAATAATGTTATAAATTTATTGTTTCTAACTTTCTTTTGTTTGCCTTTTTATCGTCAAATATATAATATTACAAATAAATAGTAGAGGTCGTTAGTTTGATGGGCGGTCCGGGTGCCTAACCTTCCCTGACCGTACCTTTACCCCCGAATCCGCAATCTTTGGTTCAGGTCGAAGTGACGGATCCGCAATCTTTGGTTCAGGCCGAAGTGACGGATCAGTTCCCATTCCAGGGATCAAAAGGGGCATTTTCCGTTAAAATAATTTTTGTATGTTTTTTTATAAAACCTACTGGCGACTCCTATTATTTTACTAATTTTAAAATTGAGAATTTTCAGGAATCTCATAATGGCGACACCGCTAGGGACTTATTAAGCGTGTAAGACTTGAAGTTTATTTATGATATTATGTATTTGACTATTAATTTTCTTTCGTTTTGAAAGGAATCCGAACACTATCTCCTAACATAACTGGTGCTTCAAATTTTATTGTTAATTAAGTGCATAGATGTTTGTAGAGGTCAATTCGCTTTCTTAATTTATCTGATTATCAATGATGATTTCCCTGCTTCGTAACTCCACATGCATCTTGATTTATAAAATAAATATTGAACATTAAGATATTCCACATGCATCTCATAATCTCCTGATTGTTCATGTGGAATATTTTGTTTTCATATTGCTTTTTACTCTCTATCTCGTATATATATAAAAAAAAAGGTGTGGGATCCCCGTCAGCCAATATCACGCCATTTAAGCTACCCTATTCACCCTCGGTAAAGTATGTTTTATACTTAGAAGGTCCATTCGACCGACTAGGCCTTACACGTATTTTCCACCTCATGACGTCGCGTTTTGGCAGCTCGTCTGGTCCATATGACTTGGGGAGCACAAAGGCGAGAGATACCCTCGGGTATTTTAATGTTGTAAGTACCCAATTGCCAACCATAAACCTAACCATAGATCCCGTAGAACCTTTGTTAGGTTGTATTATGTGTCCTGTTTGTTGATAATTTTTGACATAATCTTACTCTTAATAAATTAACCTAGAAAAAAAAAATTATGATAAATAGAATTTGTTCTAGACGTGGGTTAACAGGGATAGCTAGTATTCATTGTCTGTGTACTCACGTACGTACGTACAGCCATAAATTAGCCTAAGCGTGCATTTGCAATTACGTCCTCATAATAGTAGCGCCCAGCATGATCACCACATTTCTTTGTCTGTTTCCATTAGATCTCGTATCATCATGAACCATTACACTTAGGAAGGCATCGTAGGACATTAGTATATCCATTCATTAGCTTACCAGGTTTTGCATCTTGGTAGTTCACAGGTTAGTCCGTGTGTCAGTCCATCAATGAGTCAGCTGTCAGAGTCGATGTGTCAGTCCTGCACATATAACATGAAAAAAACACATTATCAGTAGTTGCATTCAGTCCATTTCAATGTTAGATAAATAGAGCATGCATCCTAGGAAAATAGACGTATGCATTCAACATATTAAGTTCCATTCTTAGGCAAGGTCTCATATAGAGCATGCATCACATCATATCTCATGTCTAGGCAGTAACAGCATTCGCATATGCCACCATTCCTATGCAGCAATCGGCATTAGTCCAGTACTGAGCATGTAAAAAAAATATAGGTACTCGCATTCAAGTCTTAGCTAGCCTTAGATGCGTGCTTATTCAAACATTACTCCATTCTAGTCATATCTGTTATAAAAGAAATAAAATCGTTTTCTAAAAGCTAAGATGTCATGATCCGGGGTAGGGAGGAGTAAACGAGACCCTAATTTTAATAGCCACTCTAGCTTGGGAACAAAAGAAGGGTACAGGAAGACTAGACAATACCAACTCACGCTTAATTTTCACGCTTTGTATGGAGTATTTAACAAGAATTTTGCATGTGGTGACTCAGAAGCCAGAGTTCAAATTCCACCCATTATGTAGAGCACTTAAGTTGAGCCACTTATGTTTTGCAGATGACCTGCTCTTGTTTAGTATTGGTGATGAAGCTTCCATTTTGATTCTGTTGAAAGCATTCACTACTTTTCAGTTGCATCTGGTTTGGAAATTAATAAGGAAAAGTCAGATATATACTTTAATGGTGTTCAGTTGGGGGTCAAGCATAATATTCTTGGTATGTCTGGGTTTCAGGAAGGGACATTCCCATTTAGATATTTAGGGATACCAATTTCCCATAAGAGGATCTCAGTAGGTGATTGCAGCAGATTGGTGGAGAGGATGGTGAGTAGGATAAGAGGATGGGGAGCTTATAAGTTGAGTTATGCTGGTAGATATACTCTTGTTCAAAGTGTGCTTTCCCAACTGCATACATATTGGGCTCGAATTTTCATTATTCTCATAATTGTTATCAATAAGTTAATGGGCGTTTGCAGGAATTTCTTGTGGTTTGGTTCTGAGGAGTTTCTAAAGTTCCTCCTGTTTCATGGGATAAAATTTGTCACGATAAGAAATCAGGTTGTTTGGGTGTGATTAATAGTAGAATTTAGAATCAAGCGATGATTGGTAAGTATTGTTGGCGGATTGTAAGCAAAGCTGGCCACTTATGGATTAAATGGGTCAATCATATCTATATTAAAGGCCAAGACTGGTTTGATTATGTTCCTACTAATAATTCTAGTTGGGCTTGGAGAGTAATCTGTAAAGTGAAAGAGCAGTTGAAGGCTGGTTATGTTCAGAATGTCTGGTGCTCTAAGGCTGGTAAATACTGTACTGCCAATGGCTATGATTGGTCGATGGGACAAAATATCAGAGTCCCATGGTATCCCATTGTCTGAAGTTCTCTCAATTTGCCTAAAGCTTCTTTTATTGCTTGGTTATATATGTAACAACGACTTCTGACCAAAGACAGGCTATGTCACTTTAGCCTGAATATAAATCCCTTATGTGATCTCTTCCTGGTCCATTATGAAGATCATGATTATCTTTTTTTCCAATGAAACTTTAGCAAGGCGTTCTTGCAGAGTGTTAATGACTGGTTGGGAATGCAAATTCCTGAAACTCAATCTGTTCAATGGTGTTTACAGTTACGCAGTAGATCCCTTCTAAAGAAGTAGGTTATTTGGTGTGTCCTTTGTGACCTCATTTAAAGAATTTGGCTAGCTCGTAATGTTTGCAGGGTGGATGCCTATACTCCTCATCCTTTTGTCATTCTGCGGGTGATTCAGGGAGACATTTCTGCTAGAATTAAAACTAGAGTTTCAACAGTAAAGCATAGGGGTTCTCTAAATTGGCTGAAAGATCTTAGTTTGATTTAACTATTGGAGTTTGTATTGGTAGGCAGTTGATGATGGTGTAGCCTTTAGGCTATTAGTGGTTGTTTAGTGTCGCACTTTATTGTTTCATTAATACAAGTTTTAACATTCCACCAAAAAAAAAAAAATACCAACTCACATGTAGTTTCTATCAAAATTTGATTAAATTAGGACCATCCAAGTCCTTTCTCACTTGCATATATATATATATATACATATATATATACATATATATATATAGTGTCAAGTTCTTCTAAGTCCCTTTTTTTTTTTGAGTCCATAAGTCCCTCCCACAACCCTTGGATCATGCATGGTGAAAGGTTGAGATTGAAAGCAAAAAACACACTTAACACTAATTAATTCACTTCTCTCTCTAGTTTTAATTATACATTCACTAATTCATTATCATTCACAATTAACACCATATTTTGTCTTATACTTCAAAGTTTATGAAAATTTTGTTAACATTTTTCCTGTTTCGGTTTTTTTTTTCGTTTTTTTTTTTTTTTTCGAGACAAGTTTTTATTTGTTTTTTTTTTTTTCGTTTTTTTTTTTCGAGACAAGTTTTCGACATTTTAGGATTTTACGAGTGTAATTCTAACGGCAAAAAGTGTAATTTTAAGAAATATTTTCGAGAATTTAGCGTTTTACAAGTTTAACTTCAATCTTTTCCGAGTGATTTTAACGAATAATATTTTGAATTTTTGTAATTTTATCACAAGTTATTGTAATTTAGCATTTTACGAGTGTTATTTTAATGACAAAAAGTGTTATTTTAGTCCAGATAAGTGTAATTTCAGTCCAATGAGATTGTTATTTTTAGTCAAGGAGAATGTAATTTTAGTCCAGAAAAGTGTAATTTTAGTCCAGAAAAGTATAATTTCAGTCCACTGAGAATGTAATTTTAGTCCATTGAGAGTGTAACATTAGTCCAATGAGAATATGAGAATATGACCAAGTCCATTGAGAGTGTAACATTAGTCCAATAGAGGTAAGTGTAATTCTAACAGAAAAAAGTGTAATTCTAACAACAAAAAGTGTAATTCTAACAACAAAATGTGTAATTTTAGCCGAAAAAAGTGTAATTTTAATGAAGAAAAGTGTGATTCTAACGAAAAAAGTGTAATTCTAACAACAAAAAGTGTAATTTTAACAGAAAAAAATGTAATTTTAATGAAGAAAAGTGTAATTCTAACAGAAAAAAGTGTAATTCTAACAACAAAAAGTGTAATTTTAACAGAAAAAAGTGTAATTTTAATGAAGAAAAAGTGTAATTCTAACAGAAAAAAGTGTAATTCTAACAACAAAAAGTGTAATTTTAACAGAAAAAAATGTAATTTTAATGAAGAAAAGTGTAATTCTAACAGAAAAAAGTGTAATTTTAATGAAGAAAAGTGTAATTCTAACCACAACAAAAAGTGTAATTTTAGCAGAAAAAGTGTAATTTTAGCCGAAAAAAGTGTTATTCTAGCAGAAAAAAGTATAATTTTAACAGAAAAATGTATAATTTCATAAAATTATTTAAATCTTTCTCCTCATTTTATAGAACTAATAATTAAAATCAAAATTATATGGCTAATGTCATAACTTTTCGTGTAGACTTGTAAATCAAAATTATACGACTAATTTTTAAATATAAAAAAATAGCATTATTTTCAGATATGATATTTTATATCAAGATACATGGCATTGCCATCTTTTGAGTCGTTGACATGGCCCATGTTCATCAACTTTAGCATATCCAAGCAGTTGTAAACATTGATCCCATTCACTCATCAAGATACTTACTCGTATAAAACAAAACAAAAAAAACAAAAGATATTTTGTTTATGTTTAAACAAATGAAGTCACTGCCAACCACCATAATCCCAATTTTTTTTTTTTAAAAAAAATACAAAAATGGGAAGAAGATAAGGCGGCAGCCTTGGTAGAGGAGGAGACCCAACCACCGCAGCCACCACTACCACAAGCAACAACCAGCAATAACAACTACACGCGCCTCACGAAACCCATTCAGATCTGGTGTTTTTGGTGTTGTTGCCGAGGATGTTGTTGGTGGTTGTTGATGGCGATGTTGGAGGACCCAATAAATGTGGTTGGTGGTGTTGTGGTCGACATACATGGTGGTTGGTCATGGGTTGGCTAATGGTGGTTGTGGGGCCGCAGCGGAAATGAGGGAGGGGAGGAAGAGAAGGTGTCGGGAAGTGAGTCGTGGGTTGGCTAGTGGTGGTGTCGGGTCGTGGATTTGGTTTTTTAAGGTTGCTGGTGGTGGTGGTGATAGTGGTAGGTGGGTTAAGGTGCGGTGTTGTGAGAGGGGCAGCAGGTGGTCATGGCAGTGGGTGTTGGTCAGGGAGGAAGAGAGGAGCGGTATCGGATTTGTGGGTGTTGATGGTGGTGGGTGGTGCGTGGTTTTGAAAAAAGTGGGGGAAATTTTTTGATTTTTTTGTGGGTATGCGGTGGTGGTGGTGGTGGGTTAGCGGCGGCGGGAAGGGAAACAGTGGCAGCGGGGTGGGAGGTGGTGGTTGCCGGTGGGTTGGGTTGGAGAGAAAAGGGGGGGAAATTTTTTGATTTTTTGGTTTTTGAATTTTTTTGGTTTTTGAGAGATGAGAGGTTTTGAGCTAAAATATGAGAGAATTGTGTAGATGAGAGATAAGTTAGGTGGGAGGAAAATGTATATATATTGAATTAGTGATTAATTAGAATTAATTAGTATGGGTAGTGAGAGAGTGGTTTAATTAGCTTTAATCTCCTTTTTTCTTGTGTAAATCTCAGCCATCCTTTTCCCTCATCCAAGGGCTCTAAGGAGAACTCATGGACTCAAAAGTAAGAGGTGGACTTACTTGATCTTATTACTATATATATATATATATATATATATATATATATATATATATATATATATATATATATATATATATAACTAAAAGTAAGAACAAACATGTCAATAGAAAAAAAAAAGTCACTCTTATAGTCATGTAATCTCATACGAGTGTTCCTGATATAACCTAAAAAAAAAAAACACTAGTTTACATAAGTGTCTAATTAAGATAGGACCATCCTAGTCCTTTTTTAGTTGCATAAAAAAATGAAACAAAGAGCATATGTCATTTTTATTAGCCACTTGTTCTACTTTTTACCCTTAACTAGTATAATAGACTTGAAATACTTTTGGACGTATCTTTTTAGTGTAAGATCAGTCGACCACTTAGAGTCAGCCTAAACAAGAGCGTGCACTAGACCATCTTTTCCATCTCTGTGGTGTGATAATTCCTTGATCGCCGTGTCTCTAACTAGGTGACCTATAGGTTTGGAGATTCCATCTTTCTACTTGATTCGTTAATTTTCCATACTTCATGTGACTACTAGTTTAAATGAGCACAACTCTCTATTTATCAAATTTGTCGATTTCTCATATCTAAAATGACCACTAAATGAACACAAACTCATATGATCGACCATTTTATTAACAAATATTGTCATCCATTTCCATTGAGGCTAGAAAACTAGCCCAAAAATATTCAAACCAGATTCTCAGTACACCCGTGTTCAAACATACCAAATAAGACACGGGAGCGCGCACTCCGTGTTATTTTATAGGTGACCATTATTCCCTTATAATGAACTTAAGATGTGAGTCTAAGTACCTATGCAAGCTCAAATATATCCATATCCAGTTTCAAGACTCTCAAATATTCAAAGAGAAAAATTATGATCTCAAATAGATACAACTCCAGTGTCAAAAGACTCAAAATTCACAAGGAAACAAAAATTCCAGTCAAATTTGCAATCAACTCCAATGTCAAAAGTCTCAAAAAATTCACAAGACAAAAAAATTCCAGCCAAAGTTGCAGTGTCAAAAATCTCAAAAATTCACAAGACAAAAAAGTTCCAGTAAAAAAGACAAAAAAAAAACAACAGTCAATGATGCAATTAAAATTGCAGAGTAGTCATTTTGCATTTCTCAGATGAGTCAATCCACAGTTACATTGTCTCCAATCCTCTTGGGACGATCCTTTCATTCATTTAGGTGAGTGAGAGAGGCACACAGGTCTCCAGTGTCTTCTAACACCATAGAACCTTCTACTCCATTCCATTTATCACCCTCATTTAGCATCTAAGACTTTGGGGGATGTACACTACACTTATACGGTCACAAAAGTATTTTGTTTCTATGCTATTAGTTTTGGGTAATTAGTCGAGCTTGTTAATATAAAGAAGACAAAACTCATTTTACAATATAAATCTCAAATTCCAAGGTGAGGAAAAAATTCACAGGTAAAAAAAAAAGTGGCACAACCACGACCCACACTAGGTCGAAAACAATAAAAAAAAAAAAGAGGAAAAATAGGTGCACGTGTGTGAATGACACAGATGTAACATGGGGACAACCACGACCCACACTAGGTCGGAAAAATAAAAGAAAAGGAAAAAAAGGGAAAAAAGGAATAGGGAAAACGGATGTGTTGTACGACACTAAGAAAACACTCACCTGAAAACAAACAGGGGGCTACCACAACGAGCAACCTCTGCAGGATTGCGTCAAGGATATCTAAACAGAGAAGAGTTTCAGGCAAAACCAAGGGCCTAAGAGAAAAGTCGTTATGCATGTGTTAAGAATTTAGAAGACAATTGTGACCAATAATTTTGTAAGGACTTACAATTTGGTAACAATTCAATAGGCACAACACCTAAGCAGCTACGACTAGAGTACTATGTCCCTTGCCCAGATCATGCTCAATAGCACGTTTTCAAATTAACAGGACTAGAAATGAGATGTGTCATGTGTCTGTGGTCTATTTTAGGAAAAGAATGCATTGTCAATTAGCTAGTGTTTGCCTCCATTGTCGTAAGTACATTAGCATCTTGCATCATTAGCATCATAAGCATTTTTTCCATTATCAGCATACAATACTTGCGTCATACAGTATATCATAAATTATTTGCATTAATGTCGCAATTGCGCTAACAGTTCAGTCCTATTATCAAGCACACAACTTGATCCGTGAGACCGGTAAAATTATCAGTTCAATCATGTTATCAAGGATACGACTTGGCCAGTAAAGATGCAAAACGATTAAAAAAGCATGAATTTGAAATTAGTCAATAAAGAGACGGAAATACTTACGACCTGATCAGGAGCTTGAACGCAAGATTGGTAATCTGGTCAAGAATCACAAAATCCGACGAAGTTCCTTCAACAGTCGCTCGTCGTCAATCAGCTAGGACAATGGCTACGGCGGCCTCGTTTGCACTGATCCCTGAAAACGATTGAATGAGGTTTTAATACTCTGAGCTGAATAGGTGGATCAAGAAAAAAAAAAGGCAAGAATTTAAAGAGATCAATCGATAAAGGAAGCACTTACTTCGACCGTGCTCCTTCATCAGTCATCCGGTCGCTAATCGGGGCTCAAATTGTGGCACACCTCTGCTTATTTCACTCTATCTCAGGAGCTACCGAAATCGACAATCGCTAGTGCTCTTTCATCAGTTGACTCGTCGTCATTCTATTGCTTAGACGATGGCTACAATGGCACAGCTTCTGTCGATCGTATCCCATATCAGAATAATATATTTGAGCAATCATTTAAAGAGTATAAATTCCAAATCAATCGACAAAAAAAGGAAGCACTTACCTCGACGGGACTCTTTCATTAGTCATCCGGTCGCTAATCGGGGCTCAAGTGGCGGCACAAAACCGTTGATCTCATCCCATATCAGGAGCCAGCAGTCTTGACGACGCTCCGCTGTCAGTTGCCTCTTCACCACTCCGGAGTTGGAACGATGGGGACGGTACAACTACAAGAGTGATTCCATTCCGTTCCATATTAGAAGAGTATGATTGATTGAAGCTTTCTTTAACAAAACTGAAAAAATCGATCCAGAAGCAAAATAATGGTTGATTGAGGTTTCAATTTTGTGAGCAATAATGAACTGATTAGAAAATCAAAAATCAAGATGACAATTTGGGTGTAGGATAATTCCAGAAGAAGCAAAATAAGATTTCCTTGACTTGATAAGACTTTCACGTGACAAATCAAAGTAATTGGCCCACCTCAATTTCTCAACCCCTTTTTTAAATCAAGTGTGTCTAACTTACTCGGTTTTAAACCCGCTCTTGTAAAATAAAATTTTACACCTCTCTACTTTTGCGAAATAAAATTTTGCAATCAACCAGCCCATTTTGTGAAATAAAATTTTACGATTTTCAAATCTATCCTTTTTGCGAAATAAAATTTTGCAATCCTTTGGTTGGCAGGCCTGACATGCATCTGAGTTCTTACAATAAAATTTTCTGAACTTTTCCTTTTGCGAAATAAAATTTTGCAATTTTCAAATCCTTTGGTCGGCAGGCCCTGACATGCACTTGAGTTCTTAAAATAAAATTTTGCGAACTTGCCTTTTTGCGAAATAAAACTTTGCAAATCCTAGTTTGTAAAATCAGATTTTATATTCTAATCCCTTTTCAAAATAAAAGTTTGAATTCCTCAGTCGGCGGGCCCTGACACGCATCCGAGCTTGTGAAATCAGATTTTTGCAGGTTCACCCTTAAGTGAAACAAAGTTTCACTCTACCAGATCCAGACTAACCAAACCAAGTTTGGCTACACCAAATTCCAGACTAGCTAAACAAAGTTTAGCTATATAGATTCCAGACCAGCAGCAAAACAAAGTTTTGCTTTACCAGACTCCAGAACAGCTAAACAAAGTTTGGCTTTACCAGTTTCCAGATTGGTGAAACAAAGTTTTACCAGCTCCATTCCAGATTGACAAAATAAAGTTTTGTCATGCCAGTACCGGACAAGCTAAACAAAGTTTAGCTATACCAGTTCCAGACCAGTGAAACAAAGTTTCACTATGCCAGTTTCAAACCAACGAAACAAAGTTTCGTTGCACCCGTTCCAGCTTCATTTCAGATTAGTAAAACAAAGTTTTGCTAAGCCAGCTCCAATTTCCAGCTACTCCAGACAGGTAAATAAGAGGCCCAGGTACGTTTCTTATCCTTTGTCCCGACCGGACTACTTTGACCTTGGTCTTACTCAGACTCGGTAAAAGTGGGGGCTTCTGTAGACACCTCAAAATGTCTACCTAGCTTTACGGTTACCCGATGATGAGGCTCAAATTTAATGACTAAACGAAAAATGATAATGTTATAATTATCGGCTCTTTACGCTTATTTCCCCATAAATTACTCAAAATGACATAAAACCATCTTAAAGCCTTCTATTTCATTTAATTTCAATTTGACAATTATATTTTCAAGCTACAGAGTAATGGTCGTCAAATGGTATATCATCCGCCTAAAACGGATCCAAGTGATATTATAGTGGTCGTAAATATAATTGTTAAGTCGGATATATATATTAATTAATAATAAAAATTGGTCCAAGAAGTTAAGGCAAACCACCGTATTATCATATATTGCGTAACTAAAGCCCACTTAATGACAATGTCATTAGCAAGCACGTGAGAATCAACCAGCATACTACTTAAACCTACTAAAAATTTGATTCCTTATCATATTGGAGGAATAGTGTGAATTAGGCACTAGAATTTGCATGCGAGAAAAATAAGAATGCAAGGAGTACGGATAAACCGAAAGAAGGGATTGATATTCACAAGCTAAATTCTATCTTTCCCAAATTCTATTTCCCTACCAACTCCATTCATCCAAGTTAATATAAATACCACTGCCAATACACGGTAAAAGGGAACATACAGACATAAAATAAATCGTCTGAGGGAACACACAATTCCACGGAAGGAGGACATTCATGCACAAATACCGTCACATATCAAAAACCAAATTCAATACCTTTACAAATCAAACCGTCTCAAATATAAACTATCTCAATTTCAAATCAAATCATTTACATTAAGTTGTCCCAGTTCCATATAAGCGCATAAGAGCCGTTAATTTATGACAAAGTCGAAATTCATTAATAGTCAACATCCACATAGGCCTGAGGATACCAAATCAATTAAGTTTTCTTTACTCTTTTATTTCATCTTTTATTTATTTTCTCTATTTTATTGTCTTTTTTGTATAATTGTACATAAACTAACCTCGTCACTTGTCTTGTAAATAATTGTATAAAATTTATTGTTTCTAACTTTCTTTTGTTTGTCTTTTTATCGTCAAATATATAATATTACAAATAAATAGTAGAGGCCGTTAGTTTGATGGGCGGTCCGGGTGCCTAACACCTTCTCTGACCGTACCTTTACCCCCGAATCCGCAATCGTTGTGATCGGAGCCATTTGGTGTTCACAATTAAGCATATGTGGTCGTTGGTCAATGGTCGATACAAAACACAATTTATACTTCACAAACAACTCTACAATTAGTAAAGAGGCAAGTAAAGGTCGGATCCCAAGGGACGGGTATTGAAATGAAGATTCTATTGTAACTAGTGGTGTCTAGGGGTGTCACAAATTGGGTTGATGTAGAAGGTTACTAAACTAAAATAGCAATGAAAATAAACTAACAAGGTAAATGAAATAAGGGTGTAAACAATTGATTAAAAGCACTAGGGTGTCATGGGTTCATAGGGGAATCATGGGATATGATCATACAAACATGTTCTCAAATTATGAGCGAGCAATTATTGTTGTGATGGATTGAGTTGGGTTATATCTTACAATCCTAGGAAAGTTTGGGTCCCGGAGCCGAATCTCTTGGATTGTACAACACCTACAAGTCGACTTAATCTTCCCTACTTAACACATGCATGGTCTCACAAGACTCGAGTTGGGTTATGTCTTACAAGTCAAGTTGAATGGATAGAAGATGGTAGTAAATGCAAGGATTCATAGGCTTAGCATTTCATCAAATATAACATGTGCATGTATTAAGATCAAAACAAGCAAGCAAATAAGATATGAAAGCATATTAATTTAAGCATGAATCATTCCCCATGTTGGTTTCCTCTAATCACCCATTAAACCCTAGCTAAGAGACTACTCACTCATTATCATGTTGATCATGGTAGAAAGGTTGTCAATCATACTAACATAATGAAACATGATGGATAAATGAAAGTAATTAGCAATAATTAAAAAGGGATTAAGAGATTATACCTACTAATGATTCCAATAATAAAGCAAGAATAATAATAGAAGTACTTGAATCCTAGATTGAGAGGTTGTCAATCTCCCAAAATAACCCAAATAATCTTCAATTACCCAAAATAAAGTAAGAACAAGAGAGAAATTAAGAAACTAGATCTTGATTAGAACTTGATTAATATTTGATTACAATATTAAAGAGAGATTTGATTGATATTACTACTCTAATTATTGATAAAAGGAACATGCTCCTCTAATTAGACTAATGGGGTATTTATAGTGAAAATTAGGGAGGATGCATTAGGGTTAACTAAGGGCTAAACTAGTAATTACACTTTTTAAGTTGAGCAAGGAGCCTCCGGGATTGTCCGAGAGAAGGGCTTCTCCATTTCGTAGCTTGAAGAACGAAACTATCTTTGTCTTTGTGATCCGTCTGGCCGAGAGTCGGGACGGCCGGATCAGGATGGACGATCCGAGCGGATCAAGGAACAAGACGCTCGGACTGGGCATGGGGAATCCGAGCGGATTCTGGTGAGGACGCTCGGACGGGCGAGGACGGACGGATTCTCTACAATCCGTTCGGATTGTAGTTCAGCTGACTTTCCTTCTTCTTTTTCTTCCCTTTTCTTCATGAATTCCTTGGGGATTTCCTTGGGGACTCAAGGATCCTTTTCTCAACAATGCTCTTCTACTATGCTATGTACAAAGGCCTTCTAGTCTTGTCTCTCCTTGATGCTTGGTCATTGAATATGATCAATTTAGCCTTGTTTTGCCATGAAAATGCAAGATTCTTACTCCTTTCCTACCAAGGGATCAAAATCTCAAAGAATATGCAAAACAAAGAACTAAAGATAAGAAATGACCCAAATAGGCACTAAAAAGCATAGAAACAATGGCAATTCGGGGGCTAAATATGCGCCAATTATGGTCGCATCAAATATCCCCAAACCGAACCTTTGCTCGTCCCGAGTAAAGAGGTGACAAAGACTAGGACCAATATTAACCTAACCTAATAATAATAGCCGATATGAGACAATTAGCGGGTCTCACTCCGCCCCTTCAACTCACAACAAGACAACCATGAGGTAGGATGCCTTCTTGCAAGGCAAGGTGGGTCTTGCCAAAATGGCGACACATCCAAACATTAAGCACACAAAAACACATAATGGATGCATCTACAAAAAGAATAGCCACTTTCCTCATCTAAGTGGCGGAAATTATCTACAAGGGAAGCAATTCAAGGGTACACAATCCTTCATAGATGCAATTTGTTCAAACTACTAAGCCTAGAAGGATACCAATAAATCACCTCCAAAAGGTGTCAAGCTAGGGTACCTTTGTCCTCAATCGTTAAATGCTTTTGTCAAGAGTAGTCTCCCTATGGTGTTAGAAACACTGGAGGATCGCGGAATTCCCCCTCTTGCCTAGACAAGAAGAAGGGTCGTCCCCTCTCTACCATGCACAAAAATGGATAAGGTGGAAAAAGGGATCGATAGATATTTGAGTTTCATTTTGGGAGTTTGCTTTTGTTGTTGTTTTTCCCCCCAATTTCTTGTGGCATTTGACATTTGAGAACACTTTCTTGCCATTTCTTTTTTTATTTTTGGCATTTCAATACTTGACAATTTTTTTGCATTTCTTTTTGAACATTTTCAAAGTCACCCCAATTAGTAACGAGGGTGCCTTGTATTTGAAGCTTTAGGAGTCTATTTTTGCTCCTCTTTTCTTTTGATGCATTTTGCAAACTTTCTTTCATTTCTCATTTCATTGAACTCAAATCAATTTCTTTTTGTTTTTGTGCCCATTCCCTTTTGTTGACAAAAATGTGGTAGAACATGGATGATGGATAGAAGTATGCATGGTTTCAAGGGTCACCTTGGAATAAACGGTAGCCAAGGAGTTATCACACCACAAGGTACTCTTGACTCGGCCTTAAACCATGGGTCAAAGGATACTAGCATGACACATCCTAGGGTGTTTTACAAGTATTCTAACAAGCAAAGTCTTAAGAAGAAAAAGCATCTACTAGGGCCTATATACACTTGTCAAGCTTCCCAAGTAGACGGTTTCTCAAAATTTTTTTCTAACATGCAACTACATGCCATGATGCAACTAACATATATACATCCTAATGCAAATGATTCTACCAACTAACATGCCAAATAAACTAAATGCAATCCTAAATTCACATTGTTTTTACCGCATCAATCAAAATAAAGCCACATAGTCATTAACATAAAGAGGAAAAAGGAGATTGGAAAGATCATACCATGCGGTCTTCAATATCCTCATGTCTCGGATGTGGCGTAGTCAATCAAAGTGAACAAGGATGAAACAAACACAATATATACAAGACAATATATACAAGGGAAATGAACTTGTTTTTGGTTTTTCAATTTTTAAATTTTTATGATTTTTTTTTGAAATTTTTTCAATTTTTATGGTTTTTGAATAAAAGTTAAGTGTTAGAATTCCCATCCCCACACTAATATGGGCATTGTCCTCAATGGCCAAAATGATGGAAATTATGCAAAGATGATGCATGATTTCTATACTAAATGCAATTCTACACTAAGCTATACTACATGATGCATGGTTTTTTGTTATGACGGAGAGGATAATTTAAATTACCTCCCGTTGCGTATGCATTAACTTCCCCAAACCAAGTAAGACACTATTGCTAATGTCAAAGCATGGGGGAGTTCATGCACATGCTATGCTATGCATGAAACTAGATTTGTCATTTTGGATTTTCAAAAAGTGGGAACAATAAAGAACACCTCAAAGGAACCGAGGTGTGAGTCCTTTGATGTTGCTAGGACTAAACCAACAATTATCAAGATGAAATAAAGTACAAAGAAACAAGATACAAAACTCTTTTCATGAAAAATGGAGATAAAGAGGAGAGATGAGAAAACTTCACTTGAACTAAGGTGGGTGCCTCTTGCCCGCTCCACCTAGCTATGAAGTAGTCTCCTAGATATCGGCATCATCTCCTTCAATATCGGTATCCCAAATATCCCTAGAAGCATCACTTAAGCTCGGATCCATAAATTCATCTTCTTCTTCACTCTCAAGCTTCACCGTATCACCTCCACAAGAGTCGCCGCTCTCCTCCCCTTTGCAACCGTTTGCCCCTTCATTGGCCTTGTCCGAGTTAGGAAAGAGCAACTCCATTTGAGCCCATGAAGGAAAAGCTCCTTCTTCACTTATCCGTCCCTTTTGAACCATGTCGTGGTATTGAGGGTAAAGAGCATAATAGTTGTCCACCTTGGTTTCATATTGACGGTAGTGCAAGTCTTGCAAGATTCCCGTGACAAAATCGTCACGGGGGAGGATGAAGGGATTCGGATGGTTGTAAGGTTGGTAGGGAAAGGGGTAGGGAGGCACCTTTATCTTTTCACCTTGAGTTTGTTGTTCTTGTTGTTGTGGTGGGGGAGCTTGTGGGGGTGGAGCTTGCCTTTCTTGACTTTGAATGAGGTAAGAGGGTATTGGGGACAAGCTTCCTCTCCTTGGGGAGACTCGAGGTAGGTCGGCCATCGGAAGGTAGATAGGATCACTTCCTTTTGTCAACCATTTGATCCTTTTATCAACCCCCTCAAGGGTTATCCAATGGTGTTGGACAACAAGGAGGTCTTCATTAATTCTCATTCCTCCCGAGAGTGGAGTGTACTCATTGTTCTCATTAAACCTAGGATTAAAGTGCTTCGCAAGTCTTGTTATGAGTCCACCATTCACTATATGCTTCTTCCCATCATCATCACCATTTCGGAATTTCGCCCACTTTTCTAACAAGACTAGCGGTGCATTGAGATGATAACCGTCTCTCCCTTGAATGTTTAGATAGGATTCCATGAACATGAGGTCCATTTGATTCACAATAGCCGGGTCTCGGCGGGCGAAGAGGGTACCCGAAAGAAATCGGTATGTGAGCCTCAATATTGGGTTTTGGATGTGAAACGCAAGGCACTCTTTGGTAAGAATGAAGTCCCGACCCGTCATGGCCCTCCACAAAGGCGCGACACTATATTTCTTGGGTCTTGATGTTCGGGTAGGCGAGACATCAAGACCGAACACTCTCGCAAATTCCACAAGGGTCATTGTTCTAGAGACATTCTCCAACCTAAACTCTATGCTAATCACCTTGTTTGAAGTTGTTATCTTTAAGCAACTCAAGAATTCGAGCACAAGGGACCGATAGGTGGGTTCAAACATGCGAAAGAGTGTTGAAAGACCAAAAACCTCAAATAAAGCCTCCACTTGGTGAAAGATTCCAAGCTTTCTCAAAGTATCATGACAAAGGAATTTAGTGGGAAGAATATTCTTACTTAAGAGTCGATGGAAGACCAATCGCTGCACATCATCAAGGAATTCCACATTCGAGAAGTCGTCGAGCCTTGTGAGGTCTACAATTTCCACATGCTCTCTTCTAATGGTGTTGAGATGTGAGGTAGAGGAACTTCCCACCATCCTAGGTCTTCTTGCATTTCTAAAGGAGGATCTTCTAGGTGCCATCCTTGAGTTCTTTTGATTTGGGTTATTTTGTTTGAAGATTTGCTAAGGTTGTTCTTTGTTGATTGAGAATTGGAAACCCTAGAAAATTTGGGGGTTTTTGATTTTGAGGGTGAAGAGAGTGATTTGGATATGTATGGGAGTTACAAGGGGGTGAGTTTTATAGGGTGAGTGGAAGGAGTAGTGATGTGTCATTATATGGGTGGTGGGGTGTAATTTAATTAAGAAAAGCCGGGTCGAGAAAGGCGGGGAGACGAGCGGATTCGGCCGAGACGCTCGGATTCGCCTCTCACGGGACGGGCGGATTCTGGGTAAGACGCCCGGATTACGCCACGAGTAAAATCCCAGAATTTTTCTCGCCTCAAGACGAGCGTCCCGAGCATAAGACGCTCGGATTCTTGAGGTCAGACGGGCGTCTTCTTGAGAAGACGTGCGGATTCTTCGAGCAGATTTTTCTTTGAAATGCTCGGGGAAAAGACGGGCGTCTTTCCACTAATCCGGCCGGATTCTCTCGGACGGGCGTCTTCTTCCTTAGGACGCTCGGATTCTTCGTCACCCGAAACCTTCAATTTCTCAACACAAATTTGGACGCGCGGTTTTTCCCTTGGACGTCCGTATTCTGCAGGACGTCCGAATCTCCAGAGGGACGCACGGATTCTTGCTGCGGGTGTTGACTTTTTCTCCTTTCTTTCAATGCATCCCCACACTTAGGAATTTTCTCCTTCCTTCATTCAAAAACTCATTAGTAACCCTCCCTCACTTGCGCTCATGAAAAGAATTTATGCTATTAAACAAATGCAATTAAATAATAAATACAAGTTAGAGGGTTAGTATATTTACAAATGGTGGTTTAGGGAGGACTCCACCAAACTCTCATTCTTGATGAGATGTCAAGGAGAAGGAGGACCTAGGTAGGTAGCCTCGACCTCTCCAACAAATGCTCCTTCATAGTATGGTTTCAATCTTTGACCATTTACCTTGAACTTGCTTCCATCTTCCGTCTTGAGTTCGAAATCTCCATACTTCCCAATTTCGGTTATCACATAGGGACCCATCCATCTAGAGTTCAATTTTCCGGGAAAGAGTCGGTAGCGGGAATTGAATAGAAGGACTTTGTCTCCCTTGTGCAAGGCCTTTTGTCGAATTCTCTTGTCATGAAGCAATTTTGTTCTTTCTTTGTAAATCTTTGCATTCTCATAAGATTGTAGTCGGAATTCCTCCAATTCTTGGATTTGGATCATCCTCTTTTGACCGCTCAATTTGAGATCAAGATTGAGTGCTCGGATTGCCCAATAAGCTTTGTACTCCAATTCGATTGGCAAATGACATGCTTTTCCATATACAAGCTTGTAGGGGGAGGCACCTATGGGAGTCTTATAGGCCGTCCTATAAGCCCAAAGAGCATCATCAAGCTTTGTGCTCCAATCTTTCCGAGTCTTGTTCACAACTTTTTCAAGAATTTGTTTGATCTCTCTATTTGAAATTTCCACTTGACCGCTTGTTTGAGGATGATATCCCAAGCCGGTTCGATGTTGAACACCATATTTGGTCAAAAGGGATGCAAGCTTCTTTTCATGGAAATGTGTTCCTCCATCACTAATGATAGCTCTAGGAACTCCAAATCTTGGGAAAATTATCTTCTTGAAAAGCTTGGTGACCGTTTTTGCATCATCATTTGGGGTGGCAATTGCCTCTACCCACTTTGAAACATAATCTACGGCCACAAGGATGTACTTATTCCCATTGGATGTCACAAAGGGTCCTTGGTAGTCAATTCCCCAAACATCGAAAATCTCTACCTCTAGGATACCTTTTTGCGGCATTTCGTTCCTCCAAGATATATTGCCCGTTCTTTGACAAGCATCGCAATGAATGATGAATTCTCTTGTATCTTGAAACATTGTGGGCCAATAGAAACCCGATTGGAGGATTTTTGCAACGGTTCTTCTTGCTCCATGGTGCCCACCGTAGGGTGATGAATGACATCCTTCCAAGATTCCTTGGATTTCCCATTGAGGGATGCATCTCCGGTAGAGCCCATCACTACACTCCTTATAGAGGTTTGGATCATCCCAAAAGTATCTCTTCACTTCAAATAGGAATCTCTTCCTTTGGTTGTGGTTCAAATTAGGAGGGAGCACTTTTCCAACAATATAGTTAGCATAATCGGCAAACCATGGGGTGATGTGCCTTTCAAGTTGAGTTTGAATAGCCATCAAGATATCGTCGGGGAATGAGTCATTGATCGGGGTTTCTCCATTTTCATCATGAAACCGGATCCTTGACAAGTGATCCGCCACTACGTTCTCGGCTCCTTTCTTGTCTCTTATTTCCAAGTCAAATTCTTGAAGTAGCAAAATCCATCTCAACAACCTTGGTTTTGCCTCCTTCTTTATCAAGAGATGTCGAAGAGCACGGTGATCCGAAAATACAATCACCTTGGATCCAAGTAAGTAGGACCGAAATTTATCCAAAGCATATACAATGGCAAGAAGCTCCTTTTCGGTCGTGTCATAATTCACTTGAGAAGGGTCGAGGGTTTTACTTATGTAATAGATGGCATGAAGAGCTCTCCCTACCCGTTGGCCAAGTACCGCTCCAACGGCGTAGTTGCTAGCGTCACACATAATCTCGAAAGGTAACTCCCAATTTGGGGGTTGGATGATTGGTGCCGAGATCAATGCTTCTTTGATTCTATTAAAAGCTTCAACACACTCGTCAGTAAATTGGAATTGGGCATCCTTAAGCAAAAGTTGAGTGAGGGGTTTTGCTATTTTAGAAAAATCTTTTATGAAACGACGGTAAAAACCCGCGTGACCGAGAAAACTTCTCACCCCTCTAACATTCACGGGAGGTGGGAGCTTCTCTATCACCTCAACTTTAGCTTTATCGACCTCGATGCCTTTTTCCGAAATCAAATGACCCAAAACAATTCCTTCATTAACCATGAAATGACACTTTTCCCAATTTAAAACAAGACTAACATCTTCACATTTTTGCAATACAAGAGAAAGATTATGCAAGCATGAGTCAAAGTCCTTTCCATAAACACTAAAATCATCCATAAAAACTTCCATTATGGTCTCTAGATAATCGGAGAAGACACTCATCATGCATCTTTGGAAAGTAGCGGGGGCGTTACATAATCCAAAAGGCATCCGTCTATATGCAAAAGTGCCATAAGGGCACGTGAAGGTGGTCTTATGTTGGTCATCCGGGTGTATGGGGATTTGGAAGAATCCCGAATACCCGTCAAGGTAACAAAAGAATTTGTTAGAGGCTAACCTCTCAAGCATTTGGTCAATGAATGGTAAGGGGAAGTGATCTTTCCTTGTTGCGGAGTTCAATTTACGGTAGTCAATGCACATACGCCAACCGGTGATCATTCTTGTGGGTATTAATTCATTTTTTTCATTTGTCACTACCGTAGTACCTCCTTTCTTAGGTACCACTTGGACGGGGCTAACCCACAAAGAATCCGATATGGGATATATGATTCCGCATCAAGTAATTTCATGACTTCTCCTTTGACAACTTCTTGCATGTGGGGTTCAATCTTCTTTGGGGTTGAATGGTAGGTCTATGGTCGTCCTCTAGATGAATCCTATGCATGCAAAAGTTGGGACTAATCCCCTTAAGGTCATCTAGACTATAACCTATAGCCTTTTCATGTTGTTTCAACACATTAAGCAATTTACCCAATTGGTCATCATCAAGTTTATCATTAACAATCACGGGTTTGGTCTTTGATTCATCAAGGTAAGCATATTTCAAATTTGGGGGAAGGGGTTTCAAAGTAGGAGTTTGTACCTCACTTTCCTCCTTTGGAGTGTCATTGAGAATTTGCTCCATCTCCATTAGACATTCCATTCTCATGACATATTCTTCTTCACTTTCATGAACCTCATCATATTCAAATTCCATGATAGGTTCCTCTTGCTCTTGAGTTTGTAGAATATCCTCTAGGATAGATTGCTCATCCTCTATGGGTTGACATGCTTCTACTAGAATATTATGCACCAACTCGGATTGTGCATGGGTGAGTTCTTTGTTAGCTAGAGCGGCCTCAAAGAGATCCACCTCCAATTCCCAATACATGCTCTTAGCCTTACTTGCTTCTAAGGCCTCTAATGCTTGCATGGGATCCTTGAAGTAAGGGATACTCAAGTGGTCCTCTACAAAACAATCTATGAAATCCATTCTTGCAAAATATCAAACAACTAGAAAACAATTAGAGCAAACCTTGAGGAGTTTTACTTCCCCAAGGTGAAAAAGACACAACTAAAAACAATAAAAGAAATCTTAAATCAATTAAGCACCGTCCCCGGCAACGGCGCCATTTTTGATCGGAGCCATTTGGTGTTCACAATTAAGCATATGTGGTCGTTGGTCAATGGTCGATACAAAACACAATTTATACTTCACAAACAACTCTACAATTAGTAAAGAGGCAAGTAAAGGTCGGATCCCAAGGGACGGGTATTGAAATGAAGATTCTATTGTAACTAGTGGTGTCTAGGGGTGTCACAAATTGGGTTGATGTAGAAGGTTACTAAACTAAAATAGCAATGAAAATAAACTAACAAGGTAAATGAAATAAGGGTGTAAACAATTGATTAAAAGCACTAGGGTGTCATGGGTTCATAGGGGAATCATGGGATATGATCATACAAACATGTTCTCAAATTATGAGCAAGCAATTATTGTTGTGATGGATTGAGTTGGGTTATATCTTACAATCCTAGGAAAGTTTGGGTCCCGGAGCCGAATCTCTTGGATTGTACAACACCTACAAGTCGACTTAATCTTCCCTACTTAACACATGCATGGTCTCACAAGACTCGAGTTGGGTTATGTCTTACAAGTCAAGTTGAATGGATAGAAGATGGTAGTAAATGCAAGGATTCATAGGCTTAGCATTTCATCAAATATAACATGTGCATGTATTAAGATCAAAACAAGCAAGCAAATAAGATATGAAAGCATATTAATTTAAGCATGAATCATTCCCCATGTTGGTTTCTCCTAATCACCCATTAAACCCTAGCTAAGAGACTACTCACTCATTATCATGTTGATCATGGTAGAAAGGTTGTCAATCATACTAACATAATGAAACATGATGGATAAATGAAAGTAATTAGCAATAATTAAAAAGGGATTAAGAGATTATACCTACTAATGATTCCAATAATAAAGCAAGAATAATAATAGAAGTACTTGAATCCTAGATTGAGAGGTTGTCAATCTCCCAAAATAACCCAAATAATCTTCAATTACCCAAAATAAAGTAAGAACAAGAGAGAAATTAAGAAACTAGATCTTGATTAGAACTTGATTAATATTTGATTACAATATTAAAGAGAGATTTGATTGATATTACTACTCTAATTATTGATAAAAGGAACATGCTCCTCTAATTAGACTAATGGGGTATTTATAGTGAAAATTAGGGAGGATGCATTAGGGTTAACTAAGGGCTAAACTAGTAATTACACTTTTTAAGTTGAGCAAGGAGCCTCCGGGATTGTCCGAGAGAAGGGCTTCTCCATTTCGTAGCTTGAAGAACGAAACTATGCTGTGCTGTGATCCGTGCGGCTGAGAGTCGGGACGGCCGGATCTGGGATGGACGATCCGAGCGGATCAAGGAACAAGACGCTCGGACTGAGCATGGGGAATCCGAGCGGATTCCTGGTGAGGACGCTTCGCTCGGGCGAGGACGGACGGATTCTCTACAATCCGTTCGGATTGTAGTTCAATGACTTTCCTTCTTCTTTTTCTTCCCTTTTCTTCATGAATTCCTTGGGGATTTCCTTGGGGACTCAAGGATCCTTTTCTCAACAATGCTCTTCTACTATGCTATGTACAAAGGCCTTCTAGTCTTGTCTCTCCTTGATGCTTGGTCATTGAATATGATCAATTTAGCCTTGTTTTGCCATGAAAATGCAAGATTCTTACTCCTTTCCTACCAAGGGATCAAAATCTCAAAGAATATGCAAAACAAAGAACTAAAGATAAGAAATGACCCAAATAGGCACTAAAAAGCATAGAAACAATGGCAATTCGGGGGCTAAATATGCGCCAATTATGGTCGCATCACGTTGGTTCAGGCCGAAGTGACGGATCAATCCCCATTTCAGGGATCAAAAGGGGCCTTTTTCGTTGAAATAATTTTTGTATGCTTTTTTATAAAACCTACTAGCGACTCCTATTATTTTATTAATTTTAAAATTGAGATTTTTCAGGGATCTCACAATAGGGAAGCGTTTTTACTAGCAAAATAAACCTAGCACGGAATAATTAACCTGTGTACTATAGCTAATCACTCGATCGAGCCTTTTCAAACAACTCGATCGAGTGAATCTTCAGCAAAACCGTTCGATCGAGCAAAAGCAGCTCTCGATCGAACACTTCCAAATTAGCCCATTTCGATCGAGCATAGAAACCACTCGATCGAACTCCTGCATCTGCCAAACTACTCGATCGAGCTATAAAAGCTCTTGATCGAGCATCTTCCACTGAAAACAGCTTGACTTCGTCTTGTTAGCTTCCAAAGACCACCCTCACGCTTCCCGAGGTACGACTTTCTGCTCTAAAATCTCCATCTCCTCAAAATGCATGTTAAGACGAACGAAAAAGGCACGATTTCACTACTTTAAGGTCCATTTCTGCAATTGAGACAAAACAAACCAAAGTAGCCAATTCGAGGCATTTTGCAATACAAAGCAATGAAAACGACATGGAAATGCATGCAATAAGAGGCTAAAAAGTCTATATAAATTGCACGTATCAAATCTCGCAGTCGGAAAGCCATGCTCGGCTACGTAAGAAATGCTTTCGACCGGATCGCTTTAAATCGGTCGGTTTCATCTCGGCAAAGGTCTCGAATGATGTTAGAGATGTTCGGATTCGCCACCAAGCAATTATGGGATGCCTGGAAAACGTTCGAGTCCACTTTATACCTAGGTCAATCAAGGCAAAAAGCGGTGTTTTACATAGGTACTAAAGATATGAAATCGTCCTTCTTTAACATCCTATCGCTAGAATGACTCTCGTTCGCCCTAGATAAGGTCGTCCACTATCCAAAGTTTCTGAGTAAGAGGTGAGGGTACGTATTGGGAAGCCCTTTAATCGGACACCAAATCCCGCCCGCGGTAGCGGCCTCTACTGATCGATCTTGGTTGGTTAAGTGCAGAAATTGATAAAACGGGTTAAATGCCATAAGTTTAAACCTAACATGTGAGATTTGCTATGTCGGTTGTTTATCCAAATATTAAGTAATTGATGTTAAGTTGGATTAAATGTTGATTTGCATGCAAGACGTAAATTAAACATCCATTTACTGAGTTAGGTTTATGGTGCATAACGTGATCCATTTGTTTTAGGAAAACGTGTTTTGTAAGATGAGAACTCATCGATCTGATTCGTCCTATATTCGGGTTAACCGAAGTCGGGATCGTCCTAGATGAGTGGTGAAAAGGAAACAGGAACACACCAGGCAACCTATTGAGGCGGAGCCATAAGGCGATGCAAGGGAGCCTGTCCAGGTTTAAAAACTGGAAATCAGAAGGCATGTTCAGGCGCGAGTCAGGCGACGAACTAAAGGGTGTCTCCTGGTAGTTTAAAATGCTTATGAAATCGTTTGTGAAATTATTTGTAAAAGGGTGTCAAAATCCGTTTTGTTGAAAAGGTCGTGAAGACCGTTTTTGTGCTAATATGAAGAACAGGACTCGGAATAATTATCATTAGGTCTACAATATTCGATGCCGGTTTTGGTTTTGCAAGCTTGACATGGATAGTTTTGTGAAAATGGATGTAAAAATGTTTGTTATGAACTAATTATGTTAAGTTCATTGTTTTGCAAATAAAGTGTAATAAAAAATGATGCTTGATATGAACTAATTATATTGAGTTCATTGCTTTGTATATAAAGTGTAAAAAAAAGATGCTTGATATGAACTAATTATATTAAATTCATTGCTTTGTAAATAAAGTGTAAAAAAAAAAGGTTGATATGAACTAATTATATTAAGTTCATTGCCTTGTAATTAGCCAAAGTTTATCATCGTACTCGGGTTAGGCCGACATGGTATGTAGAACCAAGGATGATTATGCATGTATGACTAATATGGTTTTTTCCAAATGTAAACAAATGAATAAAAGGCTTTAAAATACCCTTTAAAATGTAATTAACCAAACATTATCACCGAGTCACGGATTAAACCGTCATGGCATGAAGAGCCAAGGGTGAATATACTTTATGGTTATGCATGTATGACTAATATGGTTTTGGCTCGATCAATCCGTATTTTGGACCATGATATGCATGTTTTAGCGTGTTAAGGTCATAAAACAGATAAAAAGAAACATGAAAGAAGAGGATTAATTGCATCCTCATATTTACAAGCTAGGTTGCTTGACGAGGAATCGACAAAGTGTAAACTTATGAGTTGGAAAACTCGATTTAAAATCGTTTTGGTAAAGTGTGGAGTGTTGCTTTGTTTTAGTGATGGTGTAGTTGGTCGAAGTGGTAAGTCAAGTGATTTAATGCACAATGACGGTACCAAACAATGTGTATGGCTCGTATTTTCAATCGGTAGGTCGAAAATACGTGTCGTTTGTTGACTCGGGAATAAGAGGTCTAGAATTTTAAGGGAGAAAAGAGGTGGTGGACCCTCACGTGTCTTTAAATGGTGGAATTTGACGGGTATTTATAGAGGATTGTGTGGTTATGTGTGTTTTGAGCGACGTGGTCTCCTGGGCTGCTTGAAGAGGCACGAGCATGTCCGCGGGTCTTCAAGTTATCTTGTAAGTATCACGCATTTGGATTTGTGGTTTGTTCTATCCTAGGTTTTGTATGTCATGATTGTTGCACTTGACCATCAAGTATACTGTGTATACTTAGCATGGAAGGTTTGTGATGTTTTTTTTTGTGTTTGACTCGGTTTGACACGTTGTTGGAGTCCTGACATGAGTTTTGAGTCGTTTTTTGATCCGGTGTCGGTTTTGACTCTAGTTAGTGTCACTACGACCCCATCGTCGTGCATAAAACACTCCAGATACTTTTGAAATCTTTAGAAAATATTTTGTTTTCGAAATCGTTTTTGAGTTTTCCGACGCGTAGTTTATATAAACTGCCGATCAAACGTAGCGATTCCTAAGCATGTTGTAGTCTGATAATCATGGATGTTTGTTGGGGATTCAATAGATACTGGTATCTACAGAGTCCCCACTTTGATTGAGGCTTGGACAGGGCGAAAGTCAAAGTACAGCCCCCAGGTCAATCGAAGATTACAACTTGGAGACCAAAGCGACGTTGAGGTGGCTCAAAAGGGTTTTAGGTCAAGGACCTACCGTCGAGAATTGCTTAGGAGATTGTGTTTCAAACCTTTGACAAACAACACTTTGTTGACGCATAGTGATTTTGACTTACCAGCTTTTCCAATACCAATGATTTCACCTCTTTTGTTGTCGCCAAAAGTCAATTCTAGCGATTGAAATCAGCTTTCATCCCCCGTCATTTAACGAGAGCATCCACTGTCTTGTTGGAGCTAGTGTCCTCCACATTTAGTGTGATAACGTGTATAAATCTCTTATAGGTTCACAGGGTATACTTAGTATTTTATCAGTTGATTAACGTTTACTAATAACGGTTGGCTTGCTAGAAGTTTGACGTTATTATCATACTGATGGCGGTGATCAACTGGTCCCTAAAAGTCACACCTAAAGGATGTGTTTGAGAGATGTGATTATATGAAAATATAATCACATTGATGCCTTATATGACTAAAAGGTTAGTCCATGTATTTGACTAAAAAGTTAGTCAATGTGATGATGAGACAATTATTTAATACAATTAAATAATATTAGCTGAGACGAATAAATTGTTAATTCGTAAATTGAATATAAACTGTTATATTTAATTAATGTATATAATGTTAGCTTAAACGAATTAAGATGTTAATTCGTAATTAAACGTAAACGGTTATATTTAATTAAGCAAATTATAAATATGCGATATTTATAGTTAATGTATATATTATACGAAACTGTCATAATAAATAATTACAGACCGATATTAATAAATCGACTACAAACTGTTGTGTGTGAACTTATTAAATACGTGATGACATAAATGACAATTGATAAATATACACATATTATACATTTTGACAATAACCGAAAATAAGAAGATTTTCTTCTTATTTTTGGTTGTTGGTCACTTGATTTAGGAAAATAAAAGAAGAAAAATATCTTCCTCCTTTTGCTCCCTTTGGACGGTTTTAAGAGGAGATAGGAAGAATCATTTTTCCCACTTGATTTTTCACAAAAACACTCTCATCACAAAATCCTAAAAACTACCCTAAAATTATTAGAAATTAGGGTTTTCTTTCTAGCAAGAAAGGGGCATTTCTCGGAGCATCTTGGGTGCAACGATTAGGAGAATATCGATCTCAATATTTGTTCTTAGGCCATATTGCTAGGACCGGAGGTTGATTCTAATCACTATTCTTTTGTTTATGCAATTTCGTTTATGACTCGTAATTTCATATTTCATAATTTCGTTATAATCCAAAATTTTCTTGATGAAATATACCGATATTTCCCACAAGTGGTATCAGAGCATAGGCCACGAAATTATTTTATATGATTTTCATAAATGAAACAAACAAACAAAATATATATATATAAAATTTTTTTTTTCGGCCGCACCATTTTTTTTCTGCCGAGATGATTTTTTTTTTGATGCTTTGTTTCCATTTTGATTTATTGATATTGTTGTTTTAATATGTTAAGATGATAATATGATAAATTTGTAGATGTTTTGATTTGATAAAAATTAAATTGAAATGTAAATGGAAATTATTTTTGATTGATGATGTTCATTTGTTTTGCTATATAGTTTTGGCATACATGATGTTAAATTGTTGTTTAAGAATCATGATTCATTAATTTAGTAATGTTCAAATCAATTGTGATGAATCAAATATTCAGATAATCGATTTAATCATAATTTAGATATTCTTTTTAAGAGGTTAAATTGAATCATCTAGTTTGGATCTATGTTTAAATTAAATGTTGATGATTATGTCAATCTTGTTCTAGTAACAACTTTAAACAAATTTGTTCATACTAAAAGGGTTGTTTTCGAAAAAAAAAAAATTGTTTTTTTTCGTTTTTTTTTTGGGCTGAATGCCGAGAGCAGAGAAAAAAAAATGGTTTCGTTTGTTTTTTTTTTTTTTTTTGGCCGATTATTTTTATACATCATATTTATAATGTATGATTGTTTGTTGTGAAAAAGTTCACAAATTTTAGATAGCCAATTATTTTAAAGTGGTTTAAAATAATGTTAGATTAATTCACATTACAAGTTAATGTGTATTAAGATTGAAATTATTGTGAGTAATTGAGGAATTGTCACATAATTTTGATCATTTTTAAAATAGGTGGTTTGGATAAATTACTCTACATAATTAACGAATTATGTCTTGAATGATTAATTTATAGTTGATGCTTTTTATTTAGTTGTATGAATTGTTGAATGGTTTATTTACGTATTTTTGCAATCAGTTGTAATTTATGTATTACCTAGTGTGGCCTTAGTTGATTATGTTTTCGTAATGATGGAAACATAGTCTTGATGTAATTTTGAGATCTCGAATCTCCTTTGGTTTTCTTTAGTATTATGGTTTTGAAATTAGAATGTAAATAGGTTTATTTTGTAATTTATTATTTGTAATCTTGAGAAGACTAAAGATGGTGATTGGATTGCTCACTCCCGCTACATGGACCAAGATGGAACATCAAGACAAGCTTCTCGGGTCCAAGGAAGGATTCCAAAGTTGTATTTATGTTCTTTTTGGTAGATAGGCCACACTAGGAATTTATTATTGTTTTACGTTTTTCCATTCTTGTTGCTTTTCTTCGCATGATAGTTAGTCATCATATTCCGCCTAAACCAAACCACCTACTTAAATGCATGAAAATTGACTCATATAGGTTGGATGTTAGTTATCATGGACATAAAGATGTCACACTATTTTAAGCCATCATCTTAGTTTATTCATTCTCGCATGCTAGATATTAGTTCACTTAAAATGAATTAAAATAAAGTTGATGGGATCTTCCTCTATAACTAAAATTGAGACTAGTCTTTATAAGCCAAACAACTATGAATCCCTTCTTCGTCGGTAGGCATATAGGACCTTACTCTCCATGTGACCCCTTCTACGTTGGGTAAGTAGTTTGTGTTGACTTATTTTACCTCAACATTATAATCCGAAGAGTTTCTCATGATAATGATGGACTATAGATAGAATTTACAGAAATTTATCAACCAAGAATTCTAAAAGTAGAATTAGCCAAGAGGTTGGCTTATCAACTTACAGATAATTGAGTCTTGGGATCATTTATATAATTCTTGAGAGAGGTCAATTGTATAAATGCTTGAGTCTTCGCATTATAACAGTTTTTGCATTAGACTTAAATCATAACGATGAGTATGCTTATTATGTTTTTCTTCTTCTTTTCGCAGTGTAGAATTCGTTTTATATTGATAATACTGCTTACAACAAATGGCTAGAAACAATGATATCCCTATGCCAAGTGCCACACTTGCACGCGAGTCCTGGCTCAAAACTTTCATGGACCACATGAATCAGTCCACACGACTGAAGAATGACGGGTCCAACTTTGCAGACTGGGAGGCATCATTACGAAATGCTGCCATTGCTGACGGTAGGCTCAAGTACTTGACTGAGCCAATACCGCCAAACCCAGGCCCCAATGCAAGAGCTAACGAGTCACTTGCTTATAGTGACTTCATCATGGAAGCGGGTGCGATAAAGAACGTACTCATTTTTGCAATGGAAACCAATTTGCAAAGACGCTTCATTGCCCAAGGTGCAAACAAGATTTTCACCACGCTCACTAATGAGTTCTCAAAAGCACTGAGAATCGTTACTTATGAGCATACATGTCGCTTCTTTGAGGCGAAACTCCAGAAGGGCCAACCGGTTAGCCCACACATCCTTGACATGATTGAGAATGTCGAGAAACTGGAGGCACTTGATTGCAAAATCAGTGAGAGCATAGTCATTGTAACACCCCGTAATTTCGGACCGTTATTATATTGCGAAAGTAATTTATTAATCAAGTTGAATTTAATATTAATGTATATGAAGTGATAATAATTCAATGAAATATAATTATATTATATTTTGAAGTAAATTATTTATTTTGATAGTTTCGAAATGTTTAAAAATAGTTTAAACCATGTAAAAACCTTTTATTTCGAAATAAGGGCATATCGGGGAAAATGGAAATTCTTGTGAAAATTGGGCAAACGCTTTTGGAAATGGGTCATATGAGTACTCAATCTTCTTGTAATCTCGTGTTTAAGAACTTTGGCATTGTCGGAATTTGCATTTGACAAACGGTTCTAATTATCGTCGAAATTATCGTCGAAACGAGCCAAAACCGACTAGTGAAATTCCGCCAAATTCCCGCTCCTTTCTCCCTTTCCACGGCCCACCTTCTTCCCTCTCCTTCCTATTTCTTCCTAAGGCTTCCATTGCCTCTTGACCGAAATCCACAAAAAAAAAAAAAAAAACAAATAAACTTACAATCGTAATTTCATCATAACTTCTTCGTTTCTAGTCCGATTTTCGCAAAATTTATATTTTCGGAATCCTCTCTTCAAGATCTACATCCTATTATGTTTTAATTTCAGTTTTCATTATGTCGATTTAAGATGATTTTGGGCATAATTTCGGTTTTAGTAATTATTATGGTGTTTTTGTTGTTTTTAATAGGTGAAGATTATGAGGATGATATAGGGGACTCCTATATAGTAGAGGATGATGGGTAGCTACTGTTTTTAGGGTTTTCTCAAGGGTTATTTTGCCTTTTTCTAGCTTAAGGTAACATATTTCAAGTTACTCGACGAATAAATGTCACATTCTTTGCTTTTTGTATGATTTTGTGAATGTTATTTGAGTGGTTTATTTCACATGAAAATATGGGTTAAAATCATGTCTTTTGTAAGTTTAAGTTCACATATTAGTATGGAAATGAAATGGGAATGAATAATTGATGCTTAAAACGATGTTAAAATGAACAAAAACGGAGAAATGGAGGGTTTGGGGGTGGCGGCCCATTTGGCCCGGCAGGCCCGTGCAGGCCCACGGCAGCCCTGGGTTGGCCCGGGTCGGCCCGTTTCTTGTCTTCGCGATTTTTCATGCGTTGTTCGTAGTTTCGGGTTTATTAACGTTATATTTAGTATAAGTAACATATGGGTAGTCTTATGAATTGAATAATGTTAATAGTAAATATAATGTTAATGGTAAAGTTATGCTTATATTGGTAGTTGGCACATGTTAGGATAGGTTATGATATGAAATTGTAATGAATAGGCTTAAAATGAATTTTATAGCGATAATTGCAATGCTTGGATGATTATGCCGAAAACTGAGCCTTGGTCCCTTTGACTGAATCGATGTCAGTCAATTGTGTGATTGGTCAGCCGCGATTGAACCCGTACCTATCGCAGGGCTGGGGTTGCGGGTAAAAATTCGGTTGGATGAAATTATTGTGTGAAATGGATAATTGGCCTTATTCTTGTTTTAGGCCATTTATTATGTTTTTATTTCACATGTGTTGTTGGTTGATTTGAATGGTTTCTTATATTGTAAAAACGGCCCTAGATTCCCTGAAACCTTTAATATTGTTAATAGTGCTTGAAATGGAACTGGTATTGAATACTTCTTGCAGGTTGGTTTCTCATTCTTATAATTTGGGTAATTGAATATATAAAGGTTATGAGTACCATTAATACTGGGGATTGTGTTGTTGGTCAGCTGCTTATATGTGTGGTATTGTTGTGTTTGTCATAGATAGGTCTTTATAGTCTTTGACGAGTATATGTTCACTGCTCAATAGCCTTTGTGTTCCTAACTTGGTGGGTTTATATCCAAGTTGGGACATGACCTCGTTACTTATTTTGAGAGTAAGTGGTCAGCTTAAGTACTAGCCAACCCTTTGGTGGACTCCTTAGGGTACTCACTTTGTTTTAAAAAAATTGTGGGTCTTGGGTGCGGTGGTGTGTATCCGCATGTCTAGGTCTGCGCAGATTTTAGGCTAGGGTTGTGTTGTGTCTTGGCCATGTTTTGATAGAACCTCTGAGCCAAGATACCGGTTCGATTACCTTCCCTACCTCGTGGTATAGACTCGAGATTCTGAGTGACTATTGACCGTGCTAAGAACTTATGCCTGTCTTTGATATATTGTCCTTTCTTGTTTGATGATTCTATGAATCATAGAAGGTGAGATGCAAGCCGGCTATGGTTGATAGAGTTTGGATTCCTGGATGTTATGTGATTCACATGATAGTGTAGTATGAGTCGGTCTAGTATTCGCATGCTAGGACTATGTGTTGTTATATTGTTGTTCACATGATAAGCACGATTGTCTAGCATCTATATGCTAAGGCTATGTGTGATTCGTATTCATATTCTTATGTTTACATGTTATATTAATTATGACATTTCGTGGCTGGGAGAACTCGAAGTTACTCCCCACTGAATTGTGGCTTTCGTGTTTGTATAAAATGCGATTGACGGGTTGATGATGTTTAGATGGGGTACATGGACGAGCTAGCGAGCAAAAGAACCTTGGACCTAGTTTGGTTATATTTTGTAGAAAACCTTTAAACATATGATTGTGTTTATATTTTGGAGGGACACATGTCTCCCTCTTTTACTTTGGTTTGTATCACTTTATTCTCGCGACTTTAACAATGTTATGTAAATTAGTTTGTTAGTATTTGCAGGTTTTGGCACTCTTCATTTGGAAATGTTTGTGAATGGTTTAGAAAAGTTTTTAAAATTACAGGTTTTATCTAGTTGAACCAATTACAAACATATCCACCCCCTTTACTTCTCTAAAAAAAAAACTCTTTCTAAAAACCCTAGCCTCCATCAATTATACGGGGCTCCCATCGATCATCAATCGATGGTAAGCCCCAAAATTGCTTTATTTTTCAATCAATAGTTTGCAATCTATTTTCCTTTATGTTTTTATTTAATTTCCGCTTTCGTTTTTGTTTCGTCTCTCTTTCTGAGGGCTCCGTCCCCGTCTATCGGTGGTGTCCTTCTCTCAGTTTGAGAGCTTTCGTTTTCTGGTTCGTTTGCAGTTTTCTAATAAGTCAGCAGAAGATCAGCGTTGTTATAGATCGTTATATGGTTTTACATATTTTGTCCGATTCATGGCTACAATCAATCACGTCAGAAGAAATGGATACTCGTCAAGGAAGATTCGGAGACCCTCTTATGGATGAAAGCCTTTTGCGGCGAATCGATGATAGAGACTCTGTTGCAGTGTTTCATTCTTTGAACAAGAATTTATTTTCTATGGTTGTAATCGATTTGTATCCGATTGAGCTTGGCATATGTTGTAGATGTCGTATGACTTTTTATTAATGATAATGATCTTTTCTCAAAAAAAAATTACAAACATATCCTGTCAGTTTTTCTGTAGAATTTACGTGTTTATTTAACGCTAAAAATGAGGGTGTCATAGTCATTGACCGTGTGCTTCATTCACTTCATGATGGTTTTGCCCTTTTCAGGGCAAATTACTACATGAATGACATGAAGAAAAGTCCTCATGAGCTACACTCACTTCTCGTACAGACCGAGAAGGATATGAAATTGAGTGGGAGCATGAAGCAAGATGTTCTCATGATTTCCAACAAGAATAAGGGTCAGGGCAAAGCTCACGGCGACCTAACTGTAGGAAAGCCAAAGTTTAAGAAGTCAGGAAACGGTAAGAGTGGGCCTGGTGCGACTAGTGGCTCACAAGGCAAGGAAAAGAGTAAGGGCGGTAACGTTAAGTGCCACCATTGTCACAAGACTGGGCATTGGAGGAGGAACTGTCCCGTGTACCGTGAGGACATAAAAGCAGGCCGCGTCACTCCTGTTGGTATGTCATCTTATATTCATATGATTGAGATTAACCACGCAAGTTTCGGAACTTGGGTACTTGATACTAGTTGTGGTTCTCATCTGTGTAATCATTTGCAGGGCCTAAAAAATATCACACCCCTCGCAAAGGGTGATGTGGACCTGCGAGTCGGGAATGGAGCAAGAGTTTTTTAGTCTCAAAGGGAACATACGTAATCCAGCTCCCGAGTGGTTTTGAGTTATATTTATATAACTGTTACTATGTACCCAGTTTATCTAAGAATATTATTTCTGTTTCCATACTTGATAAAGACGATTTTTTCATTTTCAATAAAGGACAATAGCTGTATTTTCTCTTTTAATGAAATGGTTTATGTCAAAGTAGTTTCCATGAATGGAATTTATATCTTAGATCAAACCACAGATATATTACATGTGAATAATAAGAAATTAAAGGTTGGTGACAAAAGATCAAACTTATCTATGGCATTGTCGAATGGGACATATAAATGAAAAACATGTAAAGAAACTCATTGAGAGTGGGACTATCCCCACATTTGATTTCTCATCATTTGGCACGTGTGAATCATGTCTTATCGGCAAAATGACTCGAATTTCCTTCAAAGGTGTTGGAATGCGCGCTAATGACCTATTAAGACTCATACATACTGATGTATGTGGACCTATGTCAATCACCACAAGACACGGATATAGATATTTTATCACTTTCACGGATGATTTGAGTAGATACGGATATGTCTACTTAATGAAGCATAAAAGTGAGTCTTTTGAAAAATTCAAGGAATACCAGAATAAGGTTGAGAACCAACTAGGAAGAAAGGTTAAAGCACTCCGTTCAGATCGTGGTGGCGAATATCTTTCAAATGAGTTTGATCAACACCTTAAAGACTGTGGAATAGTTTTACAGTTAACTCCACCTGGAACACCTCAATTAAATGGTGTGTCCGAACGGAGAAATCGAACACTACTTGACATGGTTTAATCCATGATGAGTCATACGGTAGTACATGATTCATTATGGAGCTTTGCTCTTTTGTCAGCTTCTCTTATACTTAACCGAAGTCCGTCTAAAGCTGTCGACAAGACTCCGTATGAAATATGGAAGGGAACAGTCCCTAAGTTGTCTTTTATTCGGGTTTGGGGCTGCGAGGCTTATGTCAAGTGGAGACACGAGGATAAGCTCGGCCCGCGATCGGTCAAGACATACTTTATTGGTTATCCAAAAGGAATGTTTGGTCATTACTTGTATTCGCCTACCGAACATCGAGTTTTTGTTGCGGCTAGTGCAAAGTTCTTGGAGAAAGAATTTCTCGAGAACAAGTCAAGTAATAGAACCTTCGAGCTGTCGGAGATTCAAGAACCAACAACCGAGGAACAGATGGAGGAAGATATTCCTTCAACTAATGATACGGTTAATATTCCTCAAGAACCTAGGAGTTCGGGTAGAGTCTCTAATCCTCCAGACAGATACATTGGTATGGTCGAGGAAAATGACATTTTGCTCCTAGAGAGTAATGAACCCGCTACCTATAAAGGTGCCATGACCTCTTCCGACTCTAAGTTATGGCTTGAAGCCATGCAATCCGAGATGGACTTCATGTATGAGAATGACGTATGGGATCTTGTTGATTTACCTAACAAGGTACGACCTCTTCAGTGCAAATGGCTTTACAAAATAAAGCATTCTGTAAAAGGGCAACCAGATACCTATAAGGCACGATTAGTGGCAAAAGGTTTCACTCAAGTGCACGGATTGTATTATGATGAAATTTTTGCACCCGTAGTTATGCTGCGTTCCATTCGGATAATCTTAGCGATTGCCGCTTTTCATGACTATGAAATTTGGCAGATGGATGTGAAAACCGCCTTCTTAAACGGTTATTTGGAGGAGGAATTGTACATGGTACAACCCGAAGGTTTCATAGATCCTGAAAATCCTAAGAAAGTGTGCAAGCTTAAACGTTCCATTTATGGACTTAAGCAAGCTTCTCGGAGTTGGAATCATCGTTTCGACCAGGTGATAAAAGAGTATGGTTTCACTCGATCGGTCGAGGAACCATGCTTATATGTGAAGTCGAGTGGGAGCAAGATTGTTTTCTTGATATTGTATGTCGATGACATACTCTTGATTGGGAATGACATTCCTCTCTTATCTTCGGTAAAAGGATGGTTGAAGAACCATTTCCAGATAAAAGATCTGGGTGAGGCATAACGCATATTGGGAATCCGTATCTATCGAGATAGATCACGACGGATGTTATTGTTGGAGCCGGTGTCCTCCAGTTAGTGCGGATAACGTTATTGCACGTACACTTGTACGGACAAGTGGGAGCTTGTTGGGGCTGGTGTCCCCCACAGTTAGTGCAATGACATATAAATCTCTAAAAGGATTAAAGGGTATACTTTTGTATTATTATCAGTTGGTCCACGTTTATCAATAACGGTTGGCTTGCTAGATAAGTTTGACGTTATTGTCATACAGATGGCGGTGATCAACTGGTCCCTAAAAGTCACACCTATAGGATACGTTTGAGAGATGTGACAGTATGAAAATACAGTCATGTTGATTTCTAATATGACTAAGCGGTTATTCGGAGTTATTGACTAATAATTAGTCAAACGCGATGTTGAGATAATTATTTAATACGGATTAAATAATACTGGCTAAGGCGAATTAAGCGGTTAATTCGTAAATTGAATATAAACTGTTATGTTTAAATTAATGTATATTGAATTAATTATACAATATTGTCATTGTCGGACAAGTATTAATATGTCGACTGATTCATGTTACTAGTCGATATTTTAATATCCGATGACGATTTATAATAAAAACCCGTCATATACATTTAGCAAAACGAGTCGGACCACGAGTTAAATAAGGAGAAAGTGGAAAGCCCACTCCCTCCATGGGCAACCGTTCGGTCGACCGAGTGAAACAAAAGGAGAGTCCTTCTCTCCTTTTGACCTTATCATTCTCATTTGAAGAAAAATTAGGGTTTTGGAGCCTTTTTCTCTGAAATTCTAGATCTCACATCAGAAAACTCACAAAAGCTCTCTCAATATTGCAAGGCAATCAGAGAGCAATTTCTAGCACAAGGGGCATAGTCTCAGACGATCTTGGGTGCAACAATTAGGAGGAAATCTACGTTGATTTCTGTTCTTAGGCCTATTTGCACAGGACCCGAGGTTGATTCTTATTCTTTTATCGTTTCTCTTGTTTTTCGTTTATGACCATTAATCACATGATAAATTACGTTATAGTCTTTAATTTTAAGGGGTTTTATACGGATATTACTCTACAAGTGGTATCAGAGCAAGGCCACGTATATTTTTCATCGTGATTTTCATAAAACGATTTGAATCGATATTTTTTTTTGCCTTGAAAACCGTGACATGTATGTTCACGGCTGATCAGTAGATTGAGGAATTTTGTGTGTCGATCGATTGGTTTTGTTTTCGATTTGTTTTTGCATATTGTTGTTATAAACGATTATTATAGCAATATGTTTAAGGTTTTGTCAATTGAAGTTTTAATTTAATACGGATTAGGTCAAAATTGCAATTGGTTTTTTTTTTTGTCAAATCGATTTCTCGTTTGCTGCGCTGAAAAAAAAAAAAAATTTCGTGTTTTATTTTTTTTTTCGGCCAAATATGTACATAATACGGATTTTGTACACTCGCTTGATTGTGAAACGGTTCACACACGTACCATTTAGTTATTTTAAATCGGTTTAAAGTAACGGATTGTAATGGATTAAAATTAAGTTGATAAAAGCGGTTTTGTCATATAATTTTAAGCGTTAAAAGGTGGTTTGGATAAATTTAACATAATTACGGAATTATGTCACGAATAATTTTTGTTTTAGTTGATGCATCTTTTATTTATCGTTACTTTTGAATGCCATGAATGTTTTATTACGTATTTAATTTTACAAACGGTTGTAACTTAGTGTGGCCTTAGTAGAACGTGTTACCGTAATGATGGAACACGGTCTTGGTTGTATTTTGAGATCTCGCATCTCCCTTTTGGATTTTTCCTTGTAATTACAGTTTTAATTTAGAATATAAATAGGTTTATATTTTGTAAATTTTAAATTGTAATTTTGAGAAGACCAAAGATGGAGATCGGATGCTCACTCCCGCTGCATGGATCAAGATGGAACATCAAGACAAGCTTCTCGGGTCCAACGGTGGATTCCAAAGTTGTATTATGTTTATCTTGCTAGGATAGGCCACACTAGGACTTTTATTTACGTTTTGTTTTTTTTATGTTTTTCATCGTAACGATAATTTGCATCATTTTCCGCCTAAAACCAAACCACCTAATATTTGCATGAAAACTGACTCATATAGAGGTTGCGCATTAGTTTTCTATGACATACAAATGTCACACGGACTTAATAAGCCATCACCTAAGTTAATTCATTCACGTAATGCTAGATTTTCGTTCACTTTAAATGAATTAAAACTAAGTTTATAGGATCTTCCTCGTATAACCAAAAATTGAGAATAGGCTTTATAGGTCAAGCTCCAATAAATCCCTTCTTCGTCGGTAGGCATAATATGACCCCTTCTACGTCGGGTAAGTTGGAACTGATTGACCTATTTTATCTCAACACTATGGTCACTCGTACGATCCTGTGATTATGGTGGACTAAAGATAGGATTTACGGAAATCTATCGACCAAGAGTTCTAACGGTAGAACTAGCCAAACAGTTGGCTTATCAATTTACGGAAATTGAGTCTTGGGATCATTTGTATAATTCTTGAGGTAGATCGATTATACAAGTGCAAATGAGTCTACACGTTAAAATGAATTTTAAATAGACTTATATCACCTTGATGAGTTGCTTATTTCGTTTTGTTTTTCTTTCTTTTTCAGTGTAGAACACGATCATTTAAACTGCTAATAACAAAATGGTTGGCTGTACGGACGACCCAATGCCAAGTGCCACATTGGACAGTGAGTCCTGGCTTCGGATCTCCATGAATCAGATGAATCAGTCTACTCGACTGAAGAATGATGGATCAAACTTCGCGGACTGGGAGGCGGCATTACGGAATGCTGCCATTGCTGACGGGAAGCTCAAATATCTGATAGAGCCCATCCCGCCAAACCCAGGCCCCACGGCTGGAGCTAACGAGATCGCCACGTATAGCGATTTCGTCATGGAAGCGGGTGCGATAAATAACGTACTCATTTTTGCAATGGAATCCAATTTGCAGAAACGCTTCATAGCCCAAGGTGCAAACAAGATTTTCACCACGCTCACTAAGGAATTCTCGAAAGCACCGAGAATCGTGACCTATGAGCATACCTGTCGCTTCTTTGAGGCGAAACTCCAGAAGAGCCAACCGGTTAGCCCACACATTCTCAGCATGATTGAGAATGTCGAGAAACTGGAGGCACTTGATTGTAAGATCAGCGAGATCATCGTGATTGACCACATGCTTCATTCACTCCACACGATGGTTTTGCGCTCTTTAGAGCCAATTACTATATGAATGATTTGAAGAAAAGTCCTCATGCACTACACTCCCTTCTCGTACAGACCGAGAAGGACATGAAGTTTAGTGGGAGCCTGAAACAGGATGTTCTCGTTGTGTCAAACAAGGGCAAGGGTAAGGGCAAAGCTCAGCGAGACCTAGCAGAGGTGTCGAAGTTTAAGAAGTCAGGATCGGGTAAGAGTGGGCCTGGTGAGTCGAGCACCTCACTAGGCGCGACAAAGAGCAAGACCGGTAACATGGAATGCCACCATTGCCACAAGACTGGGCATTGGAGGCGTACATGTCCTGTATACCATGAGGACATAAAAGCAGGTCGCGTTACTCCTGTTGGTATGTCTTCTTCTCCTTCTACTTTTGTTCATATGATTGAGATTAACCATGCAAGTTACGGAACTTGGGTACTAGATACTGGTTGTGGTTCTCATCTATGAAATCATGTGCAGGGGCTCCGAAACATCGAACCCCTCGTAAAGGGTGAGGTGGACCTGCGTGTCGGGAATGGAGCACGAGTGGCTGCCGTCTCGAGGGAAACATATGTGATCCAGCTTCCTAGCGGATTTGAGTTATTTTTATATAACTGCTATTATGTACCCAGTTTATCTAAAAACATTATTTCAGTTTCTGCACTTGACAAACTTGGTTTTTCATTTGTAATAGAGAATAATAGCTGTGTTTTCTCGTTACACGATATGATTTATGGCAAGGCAGTCTCCATAAATGGAATTTATGTTTTAGATCAGACCACTGAAATATTGCACGTAATGAATAAGAAGTTAAAGGTTGGTGACAAAGATCAAACTTATCTATGGCACTGCCGTATGGGACACATTAATGAGAAACGCGTTAAACAACTCATACAGAATGGAGCTATCTCGGCCTTTGATTTTGAATCATTTGGCACGTGTGAATCATGTCTCATTGGCAAGATGACTCGAATTTCCTTCAAAGGTGTTGGAATGCGCGCTGTTGACCTATTAGGACTCATACATACGGATGTGTGTGGACCTATGTCAATCACCGCACGAGAAGGCTATAGGTATTTTATCACTTTCACGGACGATTTAAGTAGATATGGCTATGTCTACTTAATGAAGCATAAAAGTGAGTCCTTTGAGAAATTCAAAGAATACCAGAATCGGGTACAGAACCAACTGGGTAGAAAGATTAAAACACTACGATCAGACCGTGGTGGCGAGTATCTTTCACACATGTTTGATCAACATCTTAAGGACTGTGGGATTGTCTTACAGTTAACTCCACCTGGAACACCTCAGTTGAATGGTGTGTCCGAACGGAGAAATCGAACACTACTTGATATGGTTCGATCCATGATGAGTCACACCGTATTGCCTGATTCATTGTGAGGTTATGCTCTTCTGTCAGCTGCTCTAATACTTAACCGAAGTCCGTCTAAAGCTGTTCACAAGACTACATATGAACTATGGAAGGGAACGGTCCCCAACTTGTCCTTTATACGGGTTTGGGGCTGCGAGGCTTATGTCAAGTGGAGACACGAGGATAAGCTCGGCCCGCGATCGGTCAAGACATACTTTATAGATTATCCTAAAGGAACATTTGGTCATTACTTCTATTCGCCAACCGAACAACGTGTATTTGTTGCGGCTAGTGCGACATTCTTAGAGAAGGAGTTTCTCGAGAATGCGAGGAGTAATAGAACCTTCGAGCTGTCGGAGATTCCAGAACCAAATGCCGAGCAACCATTGGAGGAACCAGTTCCTTCAATCCCGGCCGCGGTTAGTATTCCTGAGGAACCCAGGAGGTCGGGAAGAGTCTCTATTCCTCCGGACAGATACATTGGTATGGTCGAGGAACATGACATAGATGACATTCTACTCTTAACGAGTAGTGAACCCGCAACCTATAAAGGTGCCATGACTAGTTCCGACTCAAAGCTATGGCTTGAGGCCATGCAATCCGAGATGGACTCCATGTATGAGAACAACGTATGAGATCTTGTTGACTTGCCTGCTAAGGTTCGTCCCCTTCAATGCAAATGGCTTTACAAGATAAAGCATTCTGTGGAAGGTCAACAACATATATATAAAGCACGACTAGTTGCTAAAAGTTTCACCCAAGTGCCAGGTTTGCACTACGATGAAATTTTTGCACCCGTAGTCATGCTGCGTTCCATTCAGATTATCTTAGCGATTGCCGCTTTTCATGACTATGAAATTTGGCAGATGGATGTGAAAACCGCCTTCTTAAACGGTTATTTGGAGGAAGAGTTGTACATGGTACAACCCGAAGGTTTCATCGATCCTGTACATCCTAAGAAAGTGTGCAAGCTTAAGCGTTCCATTTATGGACTTAAGCAAGCTTCTCGGAGTTGGAATCATCGTTTCGAACAAGTGATAAAAGAAAATGGATTTACTTGATCGGTCGAGGAACCATGTCTATATCTCAAGTCGAGTGGGAGCAAGATTGTCTTCCTAATATTGTATGTTGATGACATACTCCTGATTGGGAATGACATACCTCTCTTAACTTCGGTAAAAGTATGGTTGAAGAACCATTTCCAGATGAAAGATCTGGGTGAGGCGCAAAGACTTTTGGGCATCTGTATCTATCGAGATAGATCACGTCGGATGTTATCTCTCAGTCAGGAGTCTTATATAGACAAAATTCTAGAGAGATTCAGCATGACTAACTCCAAAAAGGGGTTTCTTCCTATGGCTCCAGGGGTGCATTTGAGCAAGTCTCAAGCACCAAAGACACCGGAAGAGATAGAGCGCATGACCCGGATTCCTTATGCTTCGGCAATAGGATCAATCATGTATGCCATGATATGCACACGTCCGAACGTGGCATATGCATTGAGTATGACAAGTCGATTCCAACAACATCCAGGTGAATCACATTGGATGGCTGTCAAGAACATTCTTAAGTACCTACGGAGGACTAAAGATTGGGCATTGACTTATGGAGGCGATCAAAAGCTATGCGCAACCGATTCGCGAGATGCTAGCTTCCAAACGGATCGAGATGACTCGAAATCTCGGTCTGGATTCGTTTTTACTCTTAATGGCACCGCATGATCGGCTGGAAGAGTTCCAAACAAAGTGTTACAAAGCAGATTCTACGATCGAGTCCGAGTACTATGCCGCGTCGAAGGCGCAAAGGAAGCGATATGGATGCGTCAATTCTTACAAGGACTATCAGTAGTGCCTAGTTCGAATGACCCGATCACCATCTATTGCGACAATAGAGGTGCCATCTTCCAGGCTAAGGAGCCTAAGTCTAGGAACAAGTCTAGACACGTACAACGGAAAGCTCATCTAATCCGAGATTACGTGGAGCAAAAGGAGGTAGTGATAGAAAAGATTGCTACAGATGATAATATAGCAGATCCTCTCACTAAACCATTACGACAAGATAAGCATGAAGGGCATGTTATTTCCATGGGAATTAAACGTGTTCCTGAGTTGTAGTACTCTTTTATGGATTAGATTCTTTTTCTTTGTGTACTCTATACGACATCATCATTTTGATATTTATATATTTTGTTTTTCATGTGGAGTTGTACGACTATCTTGAACAACACAAAGTGAACTGAACAAACATTATATTTTTGGTCCTTAATTGCCCAAGTGAGTGATAACTCGGCAATTATTTTGTGATTTGGTTGATGGTGGGTTCAATGAGCCATAAGTCAAACGGTTGATCGACCAATCACGAGGCGAGTTATATGGATATCTCGTAGGACACAATTGTGACAACGACGTGGAGTCCTAAATGTTTTATAACATTCGGTGCCAGGTCGTGGATAGGACCTCCATGGTGATCCTAAGAGTCGATTCTTTTGACTATCGACTGTCTCTTGAGATTAAGGCAGATTTTGGGTGACTTTGGTTTCTTTCTCACGGTCATCCGTAACAGGGGGCCAAGTAGATTTTTTTCTGGGTCATTTCATGTTGTGCTTAGATCGGCAGGAGTCGAGTTGAAGGAAATATTCAGCCTTTATCAGGTACTCGATATTTCTCAGGGCCACTCGAGGAGCTGTAACTGAAATGCATGGCCATGCTCGAATACGGATTCGTTTTATCAATTAAGTTACTCTCTAGTCGAGGAAACCACTCTTGATACAGGTCGATTGTAAAATACGACCTTTGCGGATACGGATCTGCAAATTGTTTTTCATTGAGTGGGAGAAATTTTAAATGGATATGAGAATCGGTTATCGCACATACACTTGTACGGACAAGTGGGAGTTTGTTGGAGCCGGTGTCCTCCAGTTAGTGCGGATAACGTTATTGCACGTACACTTGTACGGACAAGTGGGAGCTTGTTGGGGCTGGTGTCCCCCACAGTTAGTGCAATGACATATAAATCTCTAAAAGGATTAAAGGGTATACTTTTGTATTATTATCAGTTGGTCCACGTTTATCAATAACGGTTGGCTTGCTAGATAAGTTTGACGTTATTGTCATATAGATGGCGGTGATCAACTGGTCCCTAAAAGTCACACCTATAGGATACGTTTGAGAGATGTGACAGTATGAAAATACAGTCATGTTGATGCCTAATATGACTAAGCGGTTAGTCAGAGTTATTGACTAATAATTAGTCAAACGCGATGTTGAGATAATTATTTAATACGGATTAAATAATACTGGCTAAGGCGAATTAAGCGGTGAATTCGTAAATTGAATATAAACTGTTATGTTTAAATTAATGTATATTGAATTAATTATACAATATTGTCATTGTCGGACAAGTATTAATATGTCGACTGATTCATGTTACTAGTCGATATTTTAATATCCGATAACGGATGACGATTTATAATAAAAACCCGTCATATACATTTAGCAAAACGAGTCGGACCACGAGTTAAATAAGGAGAAAGTGGAAAGCCCACTCCCTCCATGGGCAACCGTTCGGTCGACCGAGTGAAACAAAAGGAGAGTCCTTCTCTCCTTTTGACCTTATCATGCTCATTTGAAGAAAAATTAGGGTTTTTGAGCCTTTTTCTCTGAAATTCTAGATCTCACATCAGAAAACTCACAAAAGCTCTCTCAATATTGCAAGGCAATCAGAGAGCAATTTCTAGCACAAGGGGCATAGTCTCAGACGATCTTGGGTGCAACAATTAGGAGGAAATCTACGTTGATTTCTGTTCTTAGGCCGATTTGCACAGGACCCGAGGTTGATTCTTATTCTTTTATCGTTTCTCTTGTTTTTCGTTTATGACCATTAATCACATGATAAATTACGTTATAGTCCTTAATTTTAAGGGGTTTTATACGGATATTACCCTACAGTTATCACTGAGTTAGGAGTCTTATTTAGATAAGATTCTTGAAAGGTTCAGCATGACCAACTCCAAGAAGGGGAACCTTCTAATGACTTCTGGGATGTATTTGAGCAAGTCTCAGTCACCTAAGACACCTGAAGGGGTTGAACGCATGAGTCGCGTTCCTTATGCATCAGCCATAGGATCAATCATGTATGCCATGATATGCACACATCCTGATGTGGCATATGCATTGAGTATGACGAGTCGGTAGCAAGGCAATCCAGGTGAAACACACTGGATGGCTGTTAAAAACATCCTTAAGTACCTACGGAGAACAAAGGATTGGGCATTGACTTATGGAGGAGATACTAAGCTATGTGCAATCGGTTACGCAGATGCTAGATTCCAAACGGATCGAGATGATTCGAAATCTCAGTCTGGATTCGTCTTTACTCTTAATGGTGCTGCGGTAAGCTGGAAAAGTTCTAAACAGGAAGTTGTAGCAGATTCTACTACTGAATCCGAGTACTATGCCGCTTCATAAGCAACAAAAGAAGTTATATGGATGCGTCAATTCTTACAAGGACTAACCATAGTTCCTAGTTCGAATGACCCAATCACCATCTATTGTGACAATAGAGGTGCCATCTTCCAGGCCAAGGAGCCTAAGTCTAGCAACAAGTTGATGCGATCCCGCTAAGTGTTCACAAATTGAGATGTGGTCGTTGGTCACGGTCGAATCAAAACACAATTTATAGCTCAACAAGCAACTCTACAATTAGTAAAGAGGCAAGTAAAGGTCGGATCCCAAGGGACGGGAGTTGAAATGAGATTTCTATTGTAACTAGTGGTGTCTAAGGGGTGTCACAAATTGGGTTGATGTAGAAGGTTACTAAACTAGAATAACAATGAAAATAAACAAGCAAGATGAATTAAAGGGGGTGTAAACAATTGATTAAAGGCACTAGGGTGTCATGGGGTCATAGGGGAATCATGGGATATGATCATACAAACATGTTCTCAAATTATAAGCAAGCAATTATTGTTGTGATGGATCGAGTTGGGTTATATCTTACAATCCTAGGAAAGTTTGGGTCCCGGAGCCGAATCGATTAGATTGTACAACACCTACAAGTCGACTTAATCTTCCCTACTCAACAACATGCATGGTCTAATGAGACTCGAGTTGGGTTATGTCTTACAAGTCTCATTGAAAAGATAGGAGATGATAGTAAATGCAAGGATTCATAGGCTTAGCATTTCATCAAATATAACATGTGCATGAGTTGAGATCAAAACAAGCAAGCAAATAAAACATGAAAGCATATTAATTTAAGCATGAATCATTCCCCATGTTGGTTTCCCCTAATCACCCATTAACCCTAGCTAAGAGACTACTCACTCATTATCATGTTGATCATGCTAGCAAGGTTGTCAATCATACTAACAATATGAAACATGATAAATAAATGAAAGTAATTAACAATAATTAAAAAGGGATTAAGAGATTATACCTACTAATGATTCCAATAATAAAGCAAGAATAATAGAAGTACTTGAATGCTAGATTGAGAGGTTGTCAATCTCCCAATAATAACTCAAATAATCTTCAATTACCCAAAATAAAGGATGAACAAAAGAGAGATTAAAGAACTAAAACTTGGATTAAAACTTGATTAATACTTGATTACAATATTAAAGAGAGATTTGATTGATATTAACTACACTAATTATTGATAAGAAGAACATGCTCCTCTAATTAGCCTAATGGGGTATTTATAGTGAAAATTAGGGAGGATGCATTAGGGTTAACTAAGGGCTAAACTAGTAATTACACTTTTTAAGTTGAGCAAGGAGGACCCGGTATTTTTCGAGAGAAGGGCTTCTCTTTTCGTAGCTTGAAGAAGACAACCCGTCTTTGTGAAGAAATCAAGGCGGAATAAGGTCGGGACGGCCGGATTTGGGCGGTGGAATCCGAGCGGATTCTGGGAATCCGGTCGGATTGTTGAGGGGGAATCCGAGCGGATTCAGGCACGGGATGCTCGGATTGTGCGAGAGGCCGGACGGGCGGATTGCGGCAATCCGCTCGGATTGTCGATCAAAGATAGTAACTTCTTCTTTTCTTCCCTTTTCTTCATAAATTCCTTGGGGATTTCCTTGGGGACTCAAGGATCTTTCCTCAACATTGCTCTTCTACTATGATATGTACAAAGGCCTTCTAATCTTGTCTCTCCTTGATGCTTGGTCATTGAATTCGATCAATTTAGTCTCGTTTTGCCATGAAAATGCAAGATTCTTAATCCTTTCCTACCAAGGGATCAAAATCTCAAAGAATATGCAAAACAAAGAACTAAAGATAGGAAATGACCCAAATAAGCACTAAAAAGCATGGAAACAAGGCTAATTCGGGGGCTAAATATGCGCCAATTATGGTCACATCAAATATCCCCAAACCGAACCTTTGCTCGTCCCGAGTAAAGAGGTGACAAAGACTAGGACCAATACTAACCTATCCTAATAATATAGCCGATATGAGACAATTAGCGGGTCTCACTCCGCCCCTTCAACTCACAACAAGACAACCATGAGGTAGGATGCCTTCTTGCAAGGCAAGGTGGGTCTTGCCAAAATGGCGACACATCCAAACATTAAGCACACAAAAACGCATAATGGATGCATCTACAAAAAGAATAGCCACTCCCTCATCAAGTGGCGGAAATTATCTACAAGGGAAGCAATTCAAGGGTACACAATCCTTCATAGATGCAATTTGTTCAAACTACTAAGCCTAGAAGGATACCAATAAATCACCTCCAAAATGTGTTAAGCTAGGGTACCTTTGTCCTCAATCGTTAAATGCTTTTGTCAAGAATAGACTCCCTATGGTGTTAGAAACACTGGAGGATCGCGGAATTCCCCCTCTTGCCTAGACAAGAAGAAGGGTCGTCCCCTCTCTACCATGCACAAAAATGGATATGATGGATAAAGGGATCAATAGATATTTGAGTTTCACTTTTGGGAGTTTGCTTTTGTTTTTGTTTTTCCCCCCAATTTCTTGTGGCATTTGACATTTGAGAACACTTTCTTTGCCATTTCTTTTTGATTTTTGGCATTTCAATACTTGACAACTTTTTTGCATTTCTTTTTGAACATTTTCAAAGTCACCCCAATTAGTAACGAGGGTGCCTTATATTTGAAGCTTTAGGAGTCTATTTTTGCTCCTCTTTTCTTTTGATGCATTTTTGCAAACTTTCTTTCATTTTTCATTTCATTGAACTCAAATTGATTTCTTTTTGTGCCCATTCCCTTTTGTTGACAAAATGTATGGTATAACATAAATGATGGATGTATGGGTGCATGGTTTCAAGGGTCACCTTGGAATAAACGGTAGCCAAGGAGTTATCACACCACAAGGTACTCTTGACTCGGCCTTAAACCATGGGTCAAAGGATACTAGCATGACACATCCTAGGGTGTTTTACAAGCATTCTAACAAGCAAAGTCTTAAGAAGAAAAAGCATCTACTAGGGCCTATATACATTTGTCAAGCTTCCCAAATAGACGGTTTCGCAAAATTTTCTAACATGCAAACTACATGCCATGATGCAACTAACATATAAACATCCTAATGCATATGATTCTACCAACTAATATGACATATAATCTAAATGCAAGTCCTAGATTCACATTGTTATACCGCATCAATCAAAATAAAGCCACATAGTCATTAACATAAAGAGGAAAAAGGAGATTGGAAAGATCATACCATGCGGTCTTCAATATCCTCATGTCTCGGATGTGGCGTAGTCAATCAATGTGAACAAGGATAAAACAAACACAATATATACAAAGGAAATGAACTTGTTTTTGGGTTTTCAATTTTTTCAATTTTTATGATTTTTGAAATTTTTCAATTTTTATGGGTTTTTGAATAAGAGTTAAATGTTAGAATTCCCATCCCCACACTAATATGGGCATTGTCCTCAATGGCCAAAATGATGGAAATTATGCAAAGATGATGCATGATTTCTATACTAAATGCAATTCTATACTAAGCTACACTACATGATGCATGGTTTTTGTTATGACGGAGAGGATAATTTGGATTACCTCCCGTTGCGTATGCATTAACTTCCCCAAACCGAGTAAGACACTATTGCTAATGTCCAAGGATGGGTATAGTTCATGCACACACTATGCTATGCATGAAACTATTTTTGTCATTTTGGATTTTACAAATGGGAACAATAAAATAAGAACACCTCAATGGTACCGAGGTGTGAGTCCTTTGATGTTGCTAGGACTAAACCAACAATGATCAAAATTAAATAAAATACAAAGAGATATAGACAAACCATGGGAGTGTAGGAGTCTCCAAGGCTTGCTAGTCTTCCATCATGCTATCATCATCACCACTTCCCTCATGAGAAGTGGTCACATTGCCACTTTCCTTGTCATTTGCTTCTTCACTTTCTTCCTCATCTTGCTCATCATCATCTTCACCATTTCTTTCTCCATCTTCACTTGCATCTTCCTCAATATTATCATCAACTTCTTCATCATTTCCAACAACCTCATTGTCTCCCACCACGTCCCTAGATGCACCCGGAAATAAGACTTCTCTATCCGCCCAACTAGGCAAAGGACAAGATGGATCAAGGAGTCCTTGCCTAGCTAGATGTAGGAGGGGTGGATATTGAGCCAAATACGCATTTTTCCGATCTTCATGGGCTTGCTTGTGCATTGCTTGCATGAGAAGAGTCACATAGTCTTTCCCAATTTCAATTCCTTCCGGCTTGAACTCTTCATACTTAAAGGGGTAAGGTGGTATGACAATGGAAGAGTAGGGGGTTTCAAGATCACCCTTTTGTTGTTGAATGATATACTCGGCTTCTTCGGAAAGGGGAAGTAGATAATTGGTCCGGTGGATGCTTAGGCGACAAATCTTTGAGGGCAAGGTGAACGATCTAGCTTCACTAGTTAACCATCCATATTTAGTGTCAAGGGGGTTATGGGCAACCCACTTGAACTTGTGAATCATAATATGCATATCAATAAGATGGCCACCTTCCTTTGCTTTGTACTTCTTATCCTTATTGAAATTAGGATCAAAGTGCTTAGCTAGGACCGTGACTAGGCCGCCATTGACAATAACGGTCGTGCCCTTCTTCCCATTATCAACATTAAGCCATCTATCTACCAAGAGCCTCAAAGAATTGTAAGGCTTGGTGTGAATTCTTCCGATATTCAAAGCCGATTCAAGGAGAATAAAATCAAGTCTTGTGAAATGATTGGTGTCTTTCCTAGCAATTATGGTATTTCCCACATCCTTGTGTCATACTCTTATGCCCGGATGATGGACCAAAAGAGCACGACATGCATGAAAATCCTCAAATTTCTTCCCGGAGATTGCCTCCCAAAGAGGCTCGGGGTCATACTTTCCATAATGCTTAAGATAACTCGATTCATCACTAAGACCCAAAATTTCACCTAATTCCGTAAAGCTAATGCGTCTACTAACATTAGCTAGACGAAACTCGAGATTTTCTCTATTCTCAACTTTGGTGACTTTCAAAGAACTTAAAAATTCCAAGACAAGGGAGGGGTATGTCAATTCCTTTGTTTCAAACAATTTCTTCAACCCCATGGTTTTGAAAAAGGCTTTTGTTTGTTCAAGAACACCCAATTTTTCCAAGGTATCTGATCGGAGCCATTTGGTGTTCACAATTAAACATATGTGGTCGTTGGTCAATGGTCGATACAAAACACAATTTATACTTCACAAACAACTCTACAATTAGTAAAGAGGCAAGTAAAGGTCGGATCCCAAGGGACGGGTATTGAAATGAGAATTCTATTGTAACTAGTAGTGTCTAGGGGTGTCACAAATTGGGTTGATGTAGAAGGTTACTAAACTAAAATAACAATGAAAATAAACTAGCAAGATGAATAAAATAAGGGGTGTAAACAATTGATTAAAGGCACTAGGGTGTCATGGGTTCATAGGGGAATCATGGGATATGATCATACAAACATGTTCTCAAATTATAAGCAAGCAATTATTGTTGTGATGTATTGAGTTGGGTTATATCTTACAATCCTAGGAAAGTTTGGGTCCCGGAGCCGAATCGATTAGATTGTACAACACCTACAAGTCGACTTAATCTTTCCTACTCAACACATGCATGGTCTAACAAGACTCGAGTTGGGTTATGTCTTACAAGTCTCATTGAAAAGATAGGAGATGATAGTAAATGCAAGGATTCATAGGCTTAGCATTTCATCAAATATAACATGTGCATGTATTAAGATCAAAACAAGCAAGCAAATAAGATTATGAAAGCATATTAATTTAAGCATGAATCATTCCCCATGTTGGTTTCCCTAATCACCCATTAAACCCTAGCTAAGAGACTACTCACTCATTATCATATTGATCATGCTAGAAAGGTTGTCAATCATACTAACATAATGAAACATGATGAATAAATGAAAGTAATTAACAATAATTAAAAAGGGATTAAGAGATTATACCTACTAATGATTCCAAAATAATAATGCAAAGAATAATAGAAGAACTTGATGATTGATGGAAGGTTGTCAATCTCCCAATAAACCCAATAATCTTCTAATTACCCAAAATAAATGAAGAACAAGAGAGAGATTAAGAAACTAAAACTTGGGTTAAAACTTGATTAATACTTGATTACAATATTGAAGAGAGTTTTGATTGATATTAACTACACTAATTATTGATAAGAAGAACATGCTCCTCTAATTAGACTAATGGGGGTATTTATAGTGAAAATTAGGGAGGATGCATTAGGGTTAACTAAGGGCTAAACTAGTAATTACACTTTTTAAGTTGAGCAAGGAGACTCCGGTATTCTCCGAGAGAAGGGCTTCTCTAATCGTAGCTTGAAGAACGAAAACGTGCTGTGCTGCAATCCGTGCGGATGGGAGTCGGGACGTGCGGATCTGGGCTGAGGAATCCGAGCGGATCCTTGGGCAAGACGCTCGGATTGGCGAGGGGGAATCCGAGCGGATTCCTTTGAGGGACGCTCGGATTGTGCTTGGGCGGACGGACGGATTGTATACAATCCGTTCGGATTGTCTGGCAGCATCTTTTCTTCTTCTTTTCTTCCCTTTTCTTCATGGATTCCTTGGGGATTTCCTTGGGGACTCAAGGATCCTTTTCTCAACATTGCTTTTCTACTATGATATGTACAAAGGCCTTCTAGTCTTGTCTCTCCTTGATGCTTGGTCATTGAATACGATCAATTTAGCCTCGTTTTGCCATGAAAATGCAAGATTCTTACTCCTTTCCTACCAAGGGATCAAAATCTCAAAGAATATGCAAAACAAAGAACTAAAGATAAGAAATGACCCAAATAGACACTAAAAAGCATGGAAACAATGGTAATTCGGGGGCTAAATATGCGCTAATTATGGTCGCATCAAATATCCCCAAACCGAACCTTTGCTCGTCCCGAGTAAAGAGGTGACAAAGACTAGGACCAATACTAACCTAACCTAATAATAATAGCCGATATGAGACAATTAGCGGGTCTCACTCCGCCCCTTCAACTCACAACAAGACAACCATGAGGTAGGATGCCTTCTTGCAAGGCAAGGTGGGTCTTGCCAAAATGGCGACACATCCAAACATTAAGCACACAAAAATCACATAATGGATGCATCTACAAAAAGAATAGCCACTTTCCTCATCTAAGTGGCGGAAATTATCTACAAGGGAAGCAATTCAAGGGTACACAATCCTTCATAGATGCAATTTGTTCAAACTACTAAGCCTAGAAGGATACCAATAAATCACCTCCAAAATGTGTCAAGCTAGGGTACCTTTGTCCTCAATCGTTAAATGCTTTTGTCAAGAGTAGACTCCCTATGGTGTTAGAAACACTGGAGGATCGCGGAATTCCCCCTCTTGCCTAGACAAGAAGAAGGGTCGTCCCCTCTCTACCATGCACAAAAATGGATACGATGGATAAAGGGATCGATAGATATTTGAGTTTCATTTTGGGAGTTTGCTTTTGTTTTTGTTTTTCCCCCCAATTTCATTGGCATTTGACATTTGAGAACACTTTCTTTGCCATTTCTTTTGATTTTTGGCATTTCAATACTTGACAACTTTTTGCATTTCTTTTTGAACATTTTCAAAGTCACCCCAATTAGTAATGAGGGTGCCTTGTATTTGAAGCTTAGGAGTTCTATTTTTGCTCCTCTTTTCATTTGATGCATTTTTTTGCAAACTTTCTTTCACTTTTCATTTCATTGAACTCAAATTGATTTGTTTTTGTGCCCATTCCCTTTTGTTGACAAAAATGTGGTAGAACATGGATGAATGATAGAAGTATGCATGGTTTCAAGGGTCACCTTGGAATAAACGGTAGCCAAGGAGTTATCACACCACAAGGTACTCTTGACTCGGCCTTAATCCATGGGTCAAAGGATACTAGCATGACACATCCTAGGGTGTTTTACAAGTATTCTAACAAGCAAAGTCTTAAGAATAAAAAGCATCTACTAGGGCCTATATACACTTGTCAAGCTTCCCAAATAGACGGTTTCACAAAATTTTCTAACATGCAAACTACATGCCATGATGCAACTAACATATAAACATCCTAATGCAAATGATTCTACCAACTAATATGACATATAAACTAAATGCAAGTCCTAAGTTCACATTGTTTTTACCGCATCAATCAAAATAAAGCCACATAGTCATTAACATAAAGAGGAAAAAGGAGATTGGAAAGATCATACCATGCGGTCTTCAATATCCTCATGTCTCGGATGTGGCGTAGTCAATCAAAGTGAACAAGGATGAACAAACACAATATATACAATAATATATACAAAGGAAATGAACTTGTTTTTGGTTTTTCAAATTTTTCAATTTTTATGATTTTTGAAATTTTTCAATTTTTATGGGTTTTTGAATAAAAGTTAAGTGTTAGAATTCCCATCCCCACACTAACATGGGCATTGTCCTCAATGGCCAAAATGATGGAAATTATGCAAAAATGATGCATGATTTCTATACTAAATGCAATTCTACACTAAGCTATACTACATGATGCATGGTTTTTGTTATGACGGAGAGGATAATTTAGATTACCTCCCGTTGTGTATGCATTAACTTCCCCAAACCAAATAAGACACTATTGCTAATGTCAAAGCATGGGTATAGTTCATGCACACACTATGCTATGCATGAAACTAGATTGTCATTTTGGATTTTCAAAAATGGGAACAATAAAGAACACCTCAATGGAACCGAGGTGTGAGTCCTTTGATGTTGCTAGGACTAAACCAACAATGATCAAAATGAAATAAAATACAAAGAGATATAGACAAACCATGGGAGAGTAGGAGTCTCCAAGGCTAGTCTTCCATCATGCTATCATCATCACCACTTCCCTCATGAGAAGTGGTCACATTGCCACTTTCCTTGGCACTTTCTTCATCACTTTCTTCATCATCATCTTCATCATCTCTTTCTTCATCTCCACTTGCTTCTTCCTCAATATTATCATCAATTTCTTCACCATTTCCAACAACCTCATTGTCTTCCACCACGTCCCTAGATGCACCCGGAAATAAGGCTTCTCTATCCGCCCAACTAGGCAAAGGACAAGATGGATCAAGGAGTCCTTGCCTAGCTAGATGTAAGAGGGGAGGATATTGAGCCAAATAAGCATTCTTCCGATCTTCATAAGCTTGCTTGTGCATGGCTTGCATAAGAAGAGTTACAAAGTCTTTCCCAATTACAACTCCTTGCGGTTTGAACTCTTCATACACAAAGGGGTAAGGTGGTATAACAATGGAAGAGGAGGGAGTTTCATGATCACCCTTTTGTTGTTGAATGATGTACTCGGCTTCTTCGGATAGGGGAAGTAAATAGTTGGTCCGGTGGACACTAAGACGGCAAATCTTTGCGGGTAAAGTGAATGATCGAGCCTCACTAGTAAGCCACCCAAATTTGGTGTCAAGGGGATTGTGAGCAACCCACTTAAACTTGTTAATCATGATGGACATATCAATAAGATGGCCACCTTCCTTTGCCTTGTACTTGTTATCCTTATTGAAATTAGGATCAAAGTGCTTGGCTAGGACCGTGACTAGGCCGCCATTAACAATAACGGTTGTACCCTTCTTCCCACTATCAACATGAAGCCATCTATCAACCAATAGCCTCAAAGAATTGTAAGGCTTGGTGTGAATTCTTCCAATATTCAAAGTTTATTCAAGGAGAATAAAGTCGAGTCCGGTGAAATGATTGGTGTCTTTCCTAGCAATTATGGTATTTCCCACAACTTTGTGCCATACTCTTATGCCCGGATGATGGACCAAAAGAGAACGACAAGCATGAAAATCTTCAAATTTCTTCCCGGAGATTGCCTCCCAAAGAGGCTCGGGGTCATACTTCCCATATTGCTTGTAATATTTATGTTCATCGCTAAGATCCAAAATTTTACCCAATTCCGGAAAGGTAATGCGTCTACTAGTGTTAGCTAGACGAAACTCAATATTTTCCCTATTCTCAACTTTTGTCACTTTTAAAGAACTTAAGAATTCCAAGACAAGGGAGGGGTATGTTACTTCCTTCATTTCAAACAATTTCTTCAAACCCATGGCATTGAAAAAGGCTTTTGTTTGTTCAAGAACACCTAATTTCTCTAAAGCATCTTGACATATGAATTTGGTGGATTGAATTGATTTCATAGCAAACTTGGCAAATGTATTTCTATGGGTATCGGAAATGAAAGTTACCTCCGGATAATGCAAGAGTTGATCGATTACCGGAGTAGAAGGTGATGCTCCCATAGAAGTTTGTTGTTGTTGTGGTTGCACTTCCAAGCTTGGTGTTGATACCACCATTGCCAAGGCTTTCTTTGCTTGTAGAGCTTTTTGCCTTTGAGAGAGAGCCTTTGCTTTTGGTGCCTTTGTTGCCTTTGTTGCTCCCTTTGTTCTTGCCATTTGATGAACTAACCAAGTAAAGAGTCAAAAATCTTCAATTTGTAGAATGCCCAAATCGATTTTGAAGGTGAAAGGCTTTGCCTTTATGAGAACAAAAATTGACTCAAAGTTTGAAGACTTTGTGCTTGGTTTTGATTGTTGATGAAGATGGAGTGATTGATTTGTTGTTTGAAAGATGGTTTGATTTGATTTTGGTGGATTTTGTTGAGGGTTTTTGTTTTTGAGATGGAGAGGATGAGGGTTTTGATGTTATGGGTAGTGTTTATGAATGAATGAATGAATGAATGAGGGTGGGGTGAGTATTTAAAGAACTCGACAATTTTAGGACGCAGGGACAATCCGTGCGGATTAGGCGCAATCCGTGCGAATTCTACAGCTTCAAAATTTTCAAAATCCCGCCTAGAGACGGGCGGATTCTGGGTAATCCGCTCGGATTCTTCTGTGATGAGACGGGCGGATTTTGTGCAGGACGGACGGATTCTGGTCCAGAGATTTTTCTTTGTTTTTCTTCAGCTTCAAGACGGGCGTCTTTTTCAAAAGACGGACGGATTCTGTGAGACGGGCGTCTTTCCAGAAATCCGCTCGGATTCTTTGACAGTCAAGAATTTTGCAATTTCAGCTCAGCCCAGGACGGGCGTCTTCTTAGCAGGACGCTCGGATCTTCTTCAGACGGGCGGATTCTCAGGAATCCGCTCGGATTGGTCCTTGTGTACACGGATTCAGTTCCATCCGTGCACAAACGCATTCCCTTATCATTCTTTCTTTCTTTCTTTCAAAACTTGTGTTCTTCATTATGGGGGCACTACTAAGGCATGAATAGCCTAGGCAATTGCCATCCCCACACTAAGGTAAAGCACTACACATCAATTAAAATTGTTAATCCCTCCCTCACGTCTCTCTTTTCATGACAATTATTTTGATCAAAGTAAATAAAATCCAAAAATGACAAAAAATGCAATACAAAAATTTAAAAGTAAGTTAGGGAGTTAGAAATATTTATAAGTGGTGGTTTAGGGAGGACTCCACCAAACTCTCATTCTTGATGAGATGTCAAGGGGGCATGTTCAAGGTGTTGTTGATGTTGCTTAACACCTTGAAAAAGTAATCAAAAGCTTGTTCATTGTTGTGGTAGAGGTCCTCAATAGACCGTGGCCCTTGTTGTTGATCATGATCGATGGCATGCCCAATGTAGGGATTAAAGATCCCTTCAAATTCGTCGTCCCAAAGACCACAAACTTCATTGAGTTGATTATTGAAAATCTCTTGCTTAGATGGAGACAATTCTCCCAATTTCTTCTCTTGGCCAATGAGGCCATCATCTTCTTCCTTGGTTGATTTTGATGAGCTTTGCAAGCTCTCCTTGTCACAATTCACTTGCTCTTTGAATGGAGCATCTTCAACTTTCTTCCTCCATTGGAGTTCCGATTTCTTTCTTTCATCTTTTCGGCTATAATGGTCAATCATAAAACATGGCTCATGCAAACGAGGAGCTCTCATGGTCTTGTCAAGATTAAAAGTTATGCTTTCATCTCCCACTTCTAGAGTGAGCTCTCCATGTTTCACATCAATCACCGCACCCGCAGTGTGTAGGAAAGGTCTTCCTAAGATGATTGGAATGTTGGAATCTTCCTCCATATCAACAATGACAAAGTCCACCGGGATGAAAAACTTCCCAATTCGCACGGGGACATCTTCCCATATCCCTAATGGTGTCTTCGTCGATCTATCGGCCATTTGAAGAGTGATATTGGTGCATTTAAGCTCTCCCATTCCTAACCTTTTACTCACCGAGTACGGCATGACACTCACACTAGCCCCTAGATCACATAAGGCTTTGTTGATCGTCGTGTCGCCAATGGTACACGGTATTGAGAAGCTTCCCGGATCCTTTAACTTTGGAGGTGAACTCCCTTGAAGTATTGCACTACTCACCTCAGTGAAGGCGATAGTCTCAAGTTTCCGGATTGACTTCTTCTTTGTGAGGATATCCTTCATGTACTTTGCATAGGCCGGAACGTGATTGATTAATTCCGTGAAAGGAATTGAGACTTCTAAGTTCTTCACAATTTCCATAAACTTTCCAAGTTGATCATCAAATTTGGGCTTGGCTTGACGACTTGGAAAAGGAAGTCTAATCACAATGGGCTCCTTTTCTTTGTCTTTGTCTTCATTTTTCTTTGAACTTTCTTCTTTTGATGATTCCCCTTCTTTGGGACCTTGCACCACAACTTCATTCTCACTAGCTCTCACAACTTCATTCTCAACTTTCTTCTTCGGTGCTTCATATCTTGTACCACTTCTCAAGTGAATGGCACTAACCGTTTCATGTCTAGGGGGATTACCTTGAGGTGGTAATTGCCCCTTTTGTCTTTGTGAGTTTGAAGATGCTAGTTGGGTCAATTGTGTTTCCAACATCTTGGTGTGAGCTAGAATGTTGTTGATGGTGGTATCCTTTGCTTGGCTATCTTTTTGCATTTGAGTGAAGAATTCTTGTTGATTCTTTTGCATTTGGAGGACCGCTTTTTGGACATCAAAACCTTGGTCATTTTGGTGATTGTATGGATTTTGATTTTGGTAGCCTTGGTTTTGATTGAAAAAGGGTCTTTGATTTTGATTTCTCATGGGTGGTGGAGTGTATGTTGTTTGAGGGTTTTGAACATTTTGGCTTTTGTATGAGAGATTTGGATGGAACTTGGTGTTTTCATTGTAAAAATTTGAATAAGGGGTACCACTTTTGTAAGCTTGGAAAGCATTAACTTGTTCGGTTGTTCCCCTACATTCACTTGAGTCATGACCCAAGGTTCGACAATTCTCACATATCCCGCTTGGGATTGATGAGGATGCCGTCATGGCATTGACATGATGCTTTGATGTTTTTGAGTTTTCCTCAAGTCTAGCCATAGCTTGTTCAAACTTCAAGTTGATTGTGTCAATGTGAGCACTAAGTTGAGCACCCAATTGAGTAACGGAATCCACTTCATACTTTCCTCCTCTAGTAGCCTTGCGAGGTCTACTATATTGTGAATTATGGACCGCCATTTCCTCAATCTTGTTCCATGTTTGATTGTCATCAACCTCGGTGAACATTCCATTTGATCCCATATTGAGAATGTTCCTTGAATCTTCATATAAACCATTCCAAAATTGTTGCACTAAAAACCATTCGCTAAGTCCATGGTGAGGACATGAGCGACAAATACCTTTGAACCGCTCCCAAGCTTCATACAAAGATTCTTCATCCCTTTGCTTAAAACCCGTAATTTGAGCTCTTAGCATGTTAGTCTTCTCCGGTGGGTAGAATTTTTTGTAGAAAGCTAGAGCTAGCTTCTTCCAAGAATCTATTCCAAGGGTGGCCTTATCAAGGCCCTTCAACCATTGCTTTGCGGTGCCGATTAACGAAAAAGGAAATAAGACCCATCTTATTTGGTCTTGAGTCACGCCCGTTTGAGAGATAGCTTCACAATAATCGCAAAAGGTTTCCATATGAGAATGAGGGTCCTCACTAGGCATTCCTCCGAATTGGCTCCTCTCAACTAGTTGGATGAAGGCGGACTTGGCAATAAAGTTTCCGGTGAGATGTTGTGGGGTAGGAGTACCATTTGGTAGATCCTCCTCGGTGGGTATAGAGTGTGACGAGAATTTAGGCATTGTAGGTGGATTTTGTGTGGTATTGTTTAATGGGTTTTCTTCTCCTTCTATTGCGAAAGGATTGACAAACTCACTAGTGGGTTGAACAACTTCACCAACACCTCCCAAATTCCTCCTAACAAGTCTCCTATTATTCGTCAAGGTTCTTTCGATTTCACGGTCAAAAGGTAACAAATCTCTTTGTAACCTTCTAGACATGCAAAATATCAAACAACTAGAAAACAATTAGAACAAACCTTGAGGAGTTTTACTTCCCCAAGGTGAAAAAGACACAACTAATAGCAATAAAAGAAAGCTTAAATCAATTAAACACCGTCCCCGGCAACGGCGCCATTTTTGATCGGAGCCATTTGGTGTTCACAATTAAACATATGTGGTCGTTGGTCAATGGTCGATACAAAACACAATTTATACTTCACAAACAACTCTACAATTAGTAAAGAGGCAAGTAAAGGTCGGATCCCAAGGGACGGGTATTGAAATGAGAATTCTATTGTAACTAGTAGTGTCTAGGGGTGTCACAAATTGGGTTGATGTAGAAGGTTACTAAACTAAAATAACAATGAAAATAAACTAGCAAGATGAATAAAATAAGGGGTGTAAACAATTGATTAAAGGCACTAGGGTGTCATGGGTTCATAGGGGAATCATGGGATATGATCATACAAACATGTTCTCAAATTATAAGCAAGCAATTATTGTTGTGATGGATTGAGTTGGGTTATATCTTACAATCCTAGGAAAGTTTGGGTCCCGGAGCCGAATCGATTAGATTGTACAACACCTACAAGTCGACTTAATCTTTCCTACTCAACACATGCATGGTCTAACAAGACTCGAGTTGGGTTATGTCTTACAAGTCTCATTGAAAAGATAGGAGATGATAGTAAATGCAAGGATTCATAGGCTTAGCATTTCATCAAATATAACATGTGCATGTATTAAGATCAAAACAAGCAAGCAAATAAGATTATGAAAGCATATTAATTTAAGCATGAATCATTCCCCATGTTGGTTTCCCCTAATCACCCATTAAACCCTAGCTAAGAGACTACTCACTCATTATCATATTGATCATGCTAGAAAGGTTGTCAATCATACTAACATAATGAAACATGATGAATAAATGAAAGTAATTAACAATAATTAAAAAGGGATTAAGAGATTATACCTACTAATGATTCCAAAATAATAATGCAAAGAATAATAGAAGAACTTGATGATTGATGGAAGGTTGTCAATCTCCCAATAAACCCAATAATCTTCTAATTACCCAAAATAAATGAAGAACAAGAGAGAGATTAAGAAACTAAAACTTGGGTTAAAACTTGATTAATACTTGATTACAATATTGAAGAGAGTTTTGATTGATATTAACTACACTAATTATTGATAAGAAGAACATGCTCCTCTAATTAGACTAATGGGGTATTTATAGTGAAAATTAGGGAGGATGCATTAGGGTTAACTAAGGGCTAAACTAGTAATTACACTTTTTAAGTTGAGCAAGGAGACTCCGGTATTCTCCGAGAGAAGGGCTTCTCTTATCGTGGCTTGAAGAATGAAAATGTGCTGTGCTGCAATCCGTGCGGATGGGAGTCGGGACGTGCGGATCTGGGCTGAGGAATCCGAGCGGATCCTTGGGCAAGACGCTCGGATTGGCGAGGGGGAATCCGAGCGGATTCCTTTGAGGGACGCTCGGATTGTGCTTGGGCGGACGGACGGATTGTATACAATCCGTTCGGATTGTCTGGCAGCATCTTTTCTTCTTCTTTTCTTCCCTTTTCTTCATGGATTCCTTGGGGATTTCCTTGGGGACTCAAGGATCCTTTTCTCAACATTGCTTTTCTACTATGATATGTACAAAGGCCTTCTAGTCTTGTCTCTCCTTGATGCTTGGTCATTGAATACGATCAATTTAGCCTCGTTTTGCCATGAAAATGCAAGATTCTTACTCCTTTCCTACCAAGGGATCAAAATCTCAAAGAATATGCAAAACAAAGAACTAAAGATAAGAAATGACCCAAATAGGCACTAAAAAGCATGGAAACAATGGTAATTCGGGGGCTAAATATGCGCTAATTATGGTCGCATCAGTATCCTCACATATGAATTTGGTGGATTGAATAGATTTCATAGCAAACTTGACAAAGGTATTTCTATGGGTATCGGAAATAAAAGTTACCTCCGGATAATGCAAAAGTTGATTAATTACCGGAGTAGAAGATGTTGATGGTCCCATAGAAGGTTGTTGTTGTTGTTGCACTTCCAAGTTTGGTGTTGCCACCACCATAGCCAAAGCTTTCTTTGTTTGAAGAGCCTTTTGCCTTTGTGAGAGTGCCTTAGCCTTTGGTGCCTTTGTTGCCTTTGTTGCTCCCTTAGTCCTTGCCATTGATGAGCTTAACCAAGAAAAGAGTGAAAAATCTTCAATTTGTAGTATGCCCAAATCGATTTGAAGGTGAAAGGCTTTGCCTTTATGAAAACAAAAATCGACTCAAAGGTTGAAGATTTTGTTCTTGGTTTTGATTTTTGTTGAAGAAGGAGTGATTAAATTGTTGTTGGAAGGATGGTTTGATTTGATTTTGGTGAATGTTGTTGAGGGTTTTTGTTTTTATGATGGAGAGGATGAGGGTTTTGATGTTGTGGGTAGTGTTTATGAATGAATGAATGAATGAATGAAGGTGGGAGGGGTTTTAAAGAGACCGAAAATTTCAAAACTGCAGGGGCAATCCGTGCGGATTAGGCGTAATCCGTGCGGATTCTGCTTCTTCTACCTTTGCAAAAACTCGCCTAAAGACGGGCGGATTTGGTACAATCCGCTCGGATTTTTGAACACGGGGACGGGCGGATTTGCTCAAGGACGGACGGATTTTGGCCCGCAGAAATTTGCTTGTTTTCCTCATTTGCAAAGACCGGCGTCTTTCTCACAAGACGGACGGATTCTTCGGGACGGGCGGATTTTCGAAATCCGCTCGGATTCTTTAACATGATCAAGAAAATTTCAAAATTCAGCTCGATTCAAGACGGGCGTCTTTTCGCGGGGACGCTCGGATTGCGGAAGACAAAGCGGATTCTTGGGAATCCGCTCGGATTCTTCCCCTATGTACACGGATTCAGTTCCACCCGTGCACAGCGCATTCCCTTTATCATTCTTCCATTCTTTCTTTCAAGTCTTGTGTTCTTCATTGTGGGGGCACTACTAAGGCATGGGGATAGCCTAGACAATTGCCATCCCCACACTAAGGTAAAGCACTACACATCAATTGAAATTGTTAGTCCCTCCCTCACTTCTCTCTTACATGACAATTATTTTGATCAAAGTAAATAAAAATCCAAAAATGACAAAAATGCAATACAAGAATTGAAATGCAAGTTAGGGAGTTAGAAATATTTACAAGTGGTGGTTTAGGGAGGACTCCACCAAACTCTCATTCTTGATGAGATGTCAAGGGGGCATGTTCAAGGTGTTGTTGATGTTGCTCAACACCTTGAAGAAGTAATCAAAAGCTTGTTCATTATTATGGTAGAGGTCCTCAATAGACCGTGGCCCTTGTTGTTGATCATGATCGATGGCATGCCCAATGTAGGGATTAAAAATCCCTTCAAATTCGTCGTCCCAAAGACCACAAACTTCATTGAGTTGATCATTGAAAATCTCTTGCTTAGATGGAGACAACTCTCCCAATTTCTTCTCTTGGCCAATGAGGCCATCCTCTTCTTCCTTGGTTGATTTTGATGAGCTTTGCAAGCTCTCCTTGTTACTATTCACTTGCTCTTTGAATGGAGCATCTTCAATTTTCTTCCTCCATTGGAGTTCCGATTTCTTCCTTTCATCTTTTCGGCTATAATGATCAATCATGAAACATGGCTCATGCAAACGAGGAGCTCTCATAGTCTTGTCAAGATTAAAAGTTATGCTTTCATCTCCCACTTCTAGAGTGAGCTCACCATGTTTCACATCAATCACCGCACCGGCGGTGTGTAGGAAAGGTCTTCCTAGGATGATTGGAATGTTGGAATCTTCCTCCATATCAACAATGACAAAGTCCACCGGGATGAAAAACTTCCCAATTCGCACGGGGACATCTTCCCATATCCCTAACGGTGTCTTCGTCGATCTATCGGCCATTTGGAGTGTGATGTTGGTGCATTTAAGCTCTCCCATTCCCAACCTTTTACTCACCGAGTACGGCATGACACTCACACTAGCCCCTAGATCACATAGGGCTTTGTTGATCGTCGTGTCGCCAATGGTACACGGTATTGAGAAGCTTCCCGGATCCTTTAACTTTGGAGGTGAACTCCCTTGAAGTATTGCACTACTCACCTTAGTGAAGGCGATAGTCTCAAGTTTCCGAATCGACTTCTTCTTTGTGAGGATATCTTTCATGTACTTCGCATAGGCCGGAACGTGGTTGATTAATTCCGTGAAAGGAATTGAGACTTCTAAATTCTTCACAATTTCCATGAACTTTCCAAGTTGATCATCAAATTTGGGCTTGGCTTGACGACTTGGAAAAGGAAGTCTAATCACAATGGGCTCCTTCTCTTTGGCCTTGTCTTCATTTTTCTTTGAACTTTCTTCTTTTAATGATTCTCCATCTTTGGAGTTTTGCACAATTTCTTCCTTTTCACTAGCTTCCACAACTTCATCCTCAACTTGCTTCTTCGGTGCTTCATACCTTGTACCACTTCTCAAGTGAATGGCACTAACCGTTTCATGTCTAGGGGGATTACTTTGAGGTGGTAATTGCCCCTTTTGTCTTTGTGAGCTTGAAGATGCTAGTTGAGTCAATTGTGTTTCCAATATCTTGGTGTGAGCTAGAATGTTGTTGATGGTGGTTTCTTTTGCTTGGCTATCTTTTTGCATTTGGGTAAAAAATTCTTGTTGATTCTTTTGCATTTGGAGGACCGCTTTTTGGACATCAAAACCTTGGTCATTTTGGTGATTGTATGGATTTTGATTTTGGTAACCTTGGTTTTGATTGTAAAAGGGACTTTGATTTTGGTTTCTCATGGGTGGTGGAGTGTATGTTGTTTGAGGGTTTTGAACATTTTGGCTTTTGTATGAGAGATTTGGATGGAACTTGGTGTTTTCATTGTAAAAATTTGAATAAGGGGTACCACTTTTATATGCTTGGAAAGCATTCACTTGTTCGGTTGTTCCCCTACACTCACTTGGGTCATGACCCAAAGTTCCACAATTCTCACATATCCCACTTGGGATTGATGAGGATGCCGTCATGGCATTGACATGATGCTTTGATGATTTTGAGTTTTCCTCAAGTCTAGCCATAGCTTGTTCAAACTTCAAGTTGATTGTATCGATATGGGAGCTTAGTTGGGCACCTAATTGAGTAACGGCGTCCACTTCATACTTTCCTCCTCTAGTAGCCTTGCGAGGCCTACTATATTGTGAATTGTGGATTGACATCTCTTCAATTTTGCTCCAAGTTTGGTTGTCATCAACCTCGGTGAACATCCCATTCGATCCCATATTGAGAATGTTCCTAGAATCTTCATATAAACCATTCCAAAATTGTTGCACCAAAAACCATTCGCTAAGTCCATGGTGAGGACATGAGCGACAAATTCCCTTGAAGCGCTCCCAAGCTTCATACAAAGACTCTTCATCCCTTTGCTTAAAACCCGTAATTTGAGCTCTTAGCATGTTGGTCTTTTCCGGTGGGTAGAATTTTTTGTAGAAAGCTAAAGCTAACTTCTTCCAAGAATCTATTCCAAGGGTGGCCTTATCAAGGCCCTTCAACCATTGCTTTGCGGTGCCGATTAAGGAAAAAGGAAATAAGACCCATCTAATTTGGTCTTGAGTCACGCTCGTTTGAGAGATAGCATCACAATAATCGCAAAAGGTTTCCATATGAGAATGAGGGTCCTCACTAGGCATTCCCCCGAATTGGCTCCTCTCAACTAGTTGGATGAAGGCGGACTTTGCAATAAAATTTCCGGTGAGATGTTGCGGTGTAGGAGTACCATTTGGTAGATTCTCCTCGGTGGGTACGGAGTGTGACGAGAATTTTGGCATTGTAGGTGGATTTTGTGGGGTATTGTGTAATGGGTTTTCTTCTCCTTCTATTGCGAAAGGATTGACAAACTCACTAGTGGGTTGAACAACTTCACTAACACCTCTCAAATTCCTCCTAACTAGTCTCCTATTGTTCGTCAAGGTTCTTTCGATTTCACGGTCAAAAGGTAGCAAATCACTTTGTAACCTTCTAGACATGCAAAATATCAAACAACTCAAAAATAATTAGAACAAACCTTGAGGATTTTTACTTCCTCAAGGTGAAGAAAGACACAACTAATAACAATAAAAAGAAATCTAAATCAAACAAACACCGTCCCCGGCAACGGCGCCATTTTTGATGCGATCCCGCTAAGTGTTCATAAATTGAGATGTGGTCGTTGGTCACGGTCGAATCAAAACACAATTTATAGCTCAACAAGCAACTCTACAATTAGTAAAGAGGCAAGTAAAGGTCGGATCCCAAGGGACGGGAGTTGAAATGAGATTTCTATTGTAACTAGTGGTGTCTAAGGGGTGTCACAAATTGGGTTGATGTAGAAGGTTACTAAACTAGAATAACAATGAAAATAAACAAGCAAGATGAATTAAAGGGGGTGTAAACAATTGATTAAAGGCACTAGGGTGTCATGGGGTCATAGGGGAATCATGGGATATGATCATACAAACATGTTCTCAAATTATAAGCAAGCAATTATTGTTGTGATGGATCGAGTTGGGTTATATCTTACAATCCTAGGAAAGTTTGGGTCCCGGAGCCGAATCGATTAGATTGTACAACACCTACAAGTCGACTTAATCTTCCCTACTCAACAACATGCATGGTCTAATGAGACTCGAGTTGGGTTATGTCTTACAAGTCTCATTGAAAAGATAGGAGATGATAGTAAATGCAAGGATTCATAGGCTTAGCATTTCATCAAATATAACATGTGCATGAGTTGAGATCAAAACAAGCAAGCAAATAAAACATGAAAGGATATTAATTTAAGCATGAATCATTCCCCATGTTGGTTTCCCCTAATCACCCATTAACCCTAGCTAAGAGACTACTCACTCATTATCATGTTGATCATGCTAGCAAGGTTGTCAATCATACTAACAATATGAAACGTGATGAATAAATGAAAGTAATTAACAATAATTAAAAAGGGATTAAGAGATTATACCTACTAATGATCCCAATAATAAAGCAAGAATAATAGAAGTACTTGAATGCTAGATTGAGAGGTTGTCAATCTCCCAATAATAACCCAAATAATCTTCAATTACCCAAAATAAAGGATGAACAAAAGAGAGATTAAAGAACTAAAACTTGGATTAAAACTTGATTAATACTTGATTACAATATTAAAGAGAGATTTGATTGATATTAACTACACTAATTATTGATAAGAAGAACATGCTCCTCTAATTAGCCTAATGGGGTATTTATAGTGAAAATTAGGGAGGATGCATTAGGGTTAACTAAGGGCTAAACTAGTAATTACACTTTTTAAGTTGAGCAAGGAGGACCCGGTATTTTCTGAGAGAAGGGCTTCTCTTTTCGTAGCTTGAAGAAGACAACCCGTGCTGTGAAGAAATCCGGGCGGAATAAGGTCGGGACGGCCGGATTTGGGCGGTGGAATCCGAGCGGATTCTGGGGAATCCGGACGGATTGTTGAGGGGGAATCCGAGCGGATTCAGGCATGGGACGCTCGGATTGTGCAGAGCCTGGACGGGCGGATTGCTGGCAATCCGCTCGGATTGTCGTCAAGATAGTAACTTCTTCTTTTCTTCCCTTTTCTTCATAAATTCCTTGGGGATTTCCTTGGGGACTCAAGGATCTTTCCTCAACATTGCTCTTCTACTATGATATGTACAAAGGCCTTCTAATCTTGTCTCTCCTTGATGCTTGGTCATTGAATTCGATCAATTTAGTCTCGTTTTGCCATGAAAATGCAAGATTCTTACTCCTTTCCTACCAAGGGATCAAAATCTCAAAGAATATGCAAAACAAAGAACTAAAGATAGGAAATGACCCAAATAAGCACTAAAAAGCATGGAAACAAGGCTAATTCGGGGGCTAAATATGCGCCAATTATGGTCACATCACAAGTCTAGACATGTACATCGGAAGGCTCACCTGATCCGTGATTACGTGGAGCAAGAAGAGATAGTGATTGACAAGATTGCTTCGGATGACAACATCGCGGATCCTCTCACTAAACCATTGAAATATGATAAGCATGAAGGGCACGTTATTTCCATGGGAATTAAGCGTGTTCCGGAGTTGTACTAGTTGCTTATAGATTCGATACATTTTCTTTTTCATACGCTATTTATAACTTCATCGTATTATTTCATATTTTGTTTTTCATGTGGATTGTACGACAACATTGAACGCCACAAAGTTAACTGAATTACATTATATTTGTTTTGGTCCGTAATCGCCTACATGAGCTGATAACTATGGCTATTATATTGTGAAGTGATTGATGGTGGGTTCAACGAGCCATAAGTCAAACGGTTGGCTGATCGATCACAGATGCGAGTTATAACGATACCTCGTAGGACATTGTGACAACGTAATGGAGTCCTAAATGTTTTAAAACATTCGGTGCCAGATCGTGGATTGGACGTCCTAGAGTTGATTCTTTTGACTATCGACTGTCTCTTGAGATTAAGGCAGTTTTTGGGTGACTTTGGTTTCTTTCTCACGGTCAACCGTAACAGGAGGCTAAGCAGATTTTTACTAGGTCATTTAATACTGTGCTTATAGCTGCAGGTTTCGAGTTGAAGAAAATATTCAACCTTTATCAGGTTTAGTTATTTCTCAGGGCCACTCGAGGAGTTGTAACTGAAATGCATGGCCATGCTCGAATGATGATTCGTTTATCAGTTAAGTTACTCTCTAGTCGGGAAAACCACTCTTGATATTGATCACTTGTAAAATACGACCTTTGTGAATACGGATTTTGCAAATTGTTTTACATTGAGTGGGAGAAATTAAGGATATGAGAATCGGTTATCGCACATACACTTGTGAGGACAAGTGGGAGTTTGTTGGAGGTAGTGTCCTCCACAGTTAGTGTGATAACGTGTATAAATCTCTTATAGGTTCACAGGGTATACTTAGTATTTTATCAGTTGATTAACGTTTACTAATAACGGTTGGCTTGCTAAAAGTTTGACGTTATTATCATACTGATGGCGGTGATTAACTGGTCCCTAAAAGTCACACCTAAAGGATGTGTTTGAGAGATGTGATTATATGAAAATGTAATCACATTAATGTCTTATATGACTAAAAGGTTAGTCCATGTATTTGACTAAAAAGTTAGTCAATGTGATGATGAGACGATTATTTAATACAATTAAATAATATTAGCTGAGACGAATTAATTGTTAATTCGTAAATTGAATATAAACTGTTATATTTAATTAATGTATATAATGTTAGCTTAAACGAATTATATTTAATTAAGCAAATTATAAATATGCGATATTTATAGTTAATGTATATATTATACGAAATTGTCATAATAAATAATTACAGACCGGTATTAATAAATCGACTACAAACTGTTGTGTGTGGACTTATTAAATACGTGATGACATAAATGACAAATGATAAATATACACATATTATACATTTTGACAATAACCGAAAATAAGAAGATTTTCTTCTTATTTTTAGTTGTTGGTCACTTGATTTTAGGAAAATAAAAGAAGAAAAATATCTTCCTCCTTTTGCTCCCTTTGGACGGTTTTAAGAGGAGATAGGAAGAATCATTTTTCTCACTTGATTTTTCACAAAAACACTCTCATCACAAAACCCTAAAAACTACCCTAAAATTATTAGAAATTAAGGTTTTCTTTCTAGCAAGAAAGGGGCATTTCTCGGAGCATCTTGGGTGCAACGATTAGGAGAATATCGATCTCGATATTTGTTCTTAGGCTATATTGCTAGGACCGGAGGTTGATTCTAATCTCTATTCTTTTGTTTATGCAATTTCGTTTATGACTCGTAATTTCATATTTCATAATTTCGTTATAATCCAAAATTTTCTTGATGAAATATACCGATATTTCCCACATGTCTAAGTACCAATTGTTGCTGCCACTCACTAATGCCTATAAGAGATCAAACGTTTAGTTTAGGAACCCGGTTCCTTCTTAACAATAAATTTCTTGACTCCTTTTTTCTTTATCCAAACTTGTTGAGCCACTTTAGTGCTTCTTTCTAGGTCATGGACTCTCTTTTCACAACCGTTAAATTCATGGTATGTTTTATCACAGTTATTGCAAATGATATATTCAGGAAGGCCAGCATACTTTCTTCTTCGAAAATCAATTTTGCTTGGATCCTGGTTTCGAGTGCAACAGTGCTTGTTAGTGTTGCATTTGAAACCAAGTCCAACATTCTTTGCAATCTTTTCGTATACTTGTGATTGTTTTAAGAGAAGCTCCAAGACATTCTGACTTCCTTTCCATTTTAAGTAAAAAATCTTAGTTTTATCTAGCTCTTTGGTTAATGTTATAATTTTAGAAAGATGATTAAGATTTAGTTGGCCTACTTTGTCGAAAGCTTGTTTAACATGTCTTACGTCATCACTGAGCAATAAGCCAATTTGCTCTAGAAGAACAACCGATGTCGATGACGGCGACAACCCTGACTCGACGTCCTCTTACGTAGACTGTCTACCTCCCCGGTTAGGTTCATGATATGGTGATAGGTGGCTAGGTAGTGAGAGATAAAATATTAGGGAGAGTATTAGGTTTAAGAGGTGACAGAGAAAATAAAAGGAAAGTTATAAGTCACGACCTCCGCGAAATATAAAATATCGCGCTGTCACGCTGATACTCGGTTGAGTAAGCACCTATTCGATCGAGTTACACTTACTCGATCGAGTTACCATTACTTGGCCGAGTAACAGCTACTTGATCGAGTTCCAAGTCCGTTCCTTGACTATGCACATCTCTTTTGTCCCATCTCTCACAAGGGTCACCACGGTCAAAGGGTTGGTCAACAAGCCCTTAAAACGGCGGGTATTACAGTTATTAGTTCCTTGATAAGGAGAGGAGTGAATCATTTCTTTATAATGAGAGAAACGGTCTAGAGAGTATAGATTAGGTACTTGTGTTTCTTGATAACGAAAGACATAGTTTTTAAGTGTCTGGCCTTTACTTTTGCAAAGTAGATTGATAAATTTGTAATCTGGGGTAGGTACTAAATTTATTAATCGAGAATAGTGGACATAGATCTCGGGTTGTGAGATTGAACCACTTCAAAAATCCGATGTGTGTTTAATGTCTTTTTTCTTTCTACTCTTATCGTTTTATTTAGCATAATAATTACTTAACTTGGATTTAATTCATAAATCTATAGTTTAATTATTATACTAAATAAACTGTTTTAAAAATCGAAAAAAAGGCTCATGCTTAATTCCCCCCCCCCACACACACACTCCCCTCCCTAAGTATAATGAATGGATCAATAAAATCTTCAAAAAGGCAAGGCAAAGTATCTATACCATCTTTAGTTTCGTAAGATAAATCCCTAAACAACTCTCATACAAGGTGAATTTTGTAGGAAAAATATAAATAAATAAATAAATATATTAAAGTAAACCTTTTACATTTCATTTCTCTTTACTCTATATTTTTGTCGATATTAAATTTGCTAATAATGAAAAAGAACTTGGATTTAATTCATAAATCTATAGTTTAATTATTATACCAAATAAACTGTTTTAAAAATAAAAAAAAAGGCTCATATTTTCTACTTCGAAAATCAGTTTTTCTTGGATCCTGGTTTTGAGTGCAACAATGCTTGTTATTGTTGCATTTGAAACCAAGTCCAGCATTATTTGCAATCTTTTCGTATTCTTGTGATTGTTTTAAGAGAAGCTCTAAGACTGTCTGACTTCCTTCCCATTTTAAGTAAAAAATCTTAGCTTCATCTAGCTCTTTGGTTAATGTTTCAATTTTAGAAAGATGATTAAGATTTAGTTGACCTACTTTGTCGAAAGCTTGGTTAGCATGTCTTACTTCATCACTGAGCAATAAACCAATTTGCTGAACAAGAACAACTGATGCCAATGACGGCGACAACCCCGACTCGACGTCCTCATACGTAGACTATCTACCTCCCCGGTTAGGTTCATGATATGGTGATAGGTTTCTAGGTAGTGATAGTTGAAATATTAGGGAGAGTATTAGGATTAATAGGTGACGGAAAAATAAAAGAAATGTTATAAGCCACGACCTACGCGAAATATAAAGTACCGTGCTGTCACGCTGATACTCGTTCTAGTAAGCACCTACTCGATCGATTTACCATTACTCGGCCGAGTTATAGCTACTTGATCGAGTTCCAAGTCTGTTTCTTGAATATGGACATCTCTTTTGTCCCATCTCTCACAAGGGTCACCACGGTCAAAGGGTTGGTCAACGAGCCCTTAAAACGGCGGGTATAACAGTTACTAGTTCCTTGATAACAATAGGAGCGAATCATTTCTTTATAACGAGAGAAATGGTCTCGAGAGTATATATTAGGTACTTGTGTTTCTTGATAACGAGAGACACGGTTTTTAAGTGTCCAGCCTTTACTTTTGCAAATTAGATTGATAAATTGCAATTCGGGGTAGGTATTAAATTTATTAATCGAGAATAGGGGGCGTGGATCTCGGGTTGTGAGATTGAACCACTTCAAAAATCCGATGTGTGTTTAGTATCTTTTTTTTCTGCTCTTATCGTTTTATTTAGCATAATAATTACTTAACTTGGATTTAATTCATAAATCTATAGTTTAATTATTATACTAAATAAAATGTTTTAAAAATCGAGAAAAAGGCTCATGCTTAATTCCCCCCCCCCAAGTATAACGAATGGATCAATAGACTCTTCAGAAAGGCAAGGCAAATTATCTACCATCTTTAGTTTCGTAAGATAAATCCCTAAACAACTCTCATACAAGGTGATGGTTCGTGTCGTTGTCCGCCAACAAACACATTTATACCCAACTACTAGCATATCAAGCAAGTCGGGGTCGATCCACGGGACGGGGGTACTCAAATTGTTCAATCTTATTATAGTTGTGCTAAGGGTTGTCACAATTGATTTGGAATTGATTGATTCTAAACTAATGAAAGCAATGAAGTAAAACAAGCAATAAAGCAAATAAAGATGTAAACAAATAATAAAGGATACTAGGATGTCATGGGATCATAAGGGAATCATGGTGATATAGCATAAATGAGTTATATAGAAGCAAGCAATTTATTATTGTTGGAATTAAGTTAGTTCATGTCAAATAATTCATAAGAAGATTTGGGTCCCGGAGCCGAGTCATTTATGACTTTACAACACCTACAAGTCAACTTAATTCTTCCTATTAAACTAAATGCATGATAAACCAAATCCTAGGGAAACTTACGTCTCGGAGCCGAGTCGGTTAAGACTTTATAATACCTACAAGTCGACTTGGGTTTTACCTATTCAACTCTATGCATGGTCTAATAAGGCTTGAGTTGGTTTATATCTTAGAAACCTCATTGAAATGACAAGAAATGGGTAAAAAATACAAGGTTTCATAGTCTAGCATTTCATCAAACATAACATGTGCATAAGTTGAAGAAAAATAAGCAAGCATTCATATGAACTCATTAAGCATAAATTTATCCCATGATTAACTACCATAATCCCCCACTAATCCTACTTAAGTAACTACTCACTTATTATCATGGAAAATAAGTCATCAATGGTGTCAATCATCACAACAAGTATAAACATGATAAAAGAGTTAAGAAATAAGTAATAAAGAGTAAAGAGTAAAGGAATTATACCAAACTTAAGGTGAACAACTGGAAATGAAAGAATAATAGAAGAAAACATGATTGATTGATGAAGAGTTGTCAATTCTCCAATAATAACCTAATAATCTTCAATTACCCAATAATAAACTTGAACAATAATTAAGAAAAGATTAATGTGGAATGATTGAGATTAATCTATTCTAATCTACTCCTAATCTAATCTAAGGAAGATTTGCCTCCACTAAGAGGACTTAGTTCAAATATAAGAGGACTTTCTTTTAATCTAAGAGAACTTGGTCTCTTGATTATTACAAATGGAGTATATATAATGGTACATCATTAGGTTAAGTAAGGGTAGATTAGTAAATAACAATGCTTAGTGTTGAATAGAGCTTTGTAAGTCCCGAGGGACATGCGCGCGGATTGAGTAGCAACTCGCAAGGAAATCCGCGCGTCTTGTCCTGAAGCACGCTTGGTCCTGGAAGGGGCTCCGCTTGGCCTGGCATCGGGACACTCGGATCCTAGGCTGAGACGCTCGTCCTGAGCTCGGAACGCTCGGATCCTGGGACAAGGTTCCTTCTCCTTGCTTTTAAGCCTATGATACTTCTATATACTCTTTATTCCTACATCCTTGGCCATAATTCTTGCCTCCTCTTCATACTAGTCTATCCAAGATCGTCAACAAGCTTCCGAATATGCGCGAGAGATGGGAATTACGCCTCATTATCTTCTTTCCTACAAGACATATAAAATGCAATAGGAAAGCAAAATAAGAAGAAATTGACGGATAAAATGGCCATGAAATGCAATATTAGTATGCAAAATAGGTTCAATTGGGGGACTAAATGTGGCAATTAAGAGTCACATCAAAGATCCCCAAACCGAACCTTTAATCGTCCCGAGTAAAGAGGTGAGTAGAACTAGACCTTTATTTAAACTATCCTAATAGTATAACTGATGTGAGACAATTAGCGGGTCTCACTCCACCCCTTCAACTCACAACAAGACATCCATGAGGTAAGATGCCTTCTTGCAAGGCAAGGTGGGGCTTGCCAAAATGGCGATACATCCAAGCATTAAGCACACAAAACAAGTAATGGATGCATCTACAAAAGAATAGCCACTTTCCTCATCTAAGTGGCGGAAATCATCTACATGGGAAGCAATTTAAGGGTACACATTCCATCATAGATATTGTTTCTCCAAGCTACTAAGTCTAAAAGGATACCAAAAAATCACCTCCAAGTTGTGTCAAACTAGGGTACTTTTTATCTTCAATCACTAAATGCTTTTGTCAAGAGTAGGCTCCCTATGGTGTTAGAAACACTATAGGATCGCGGAATTTCCTCTCTTGCCTAGACAAGAAGGGTCGTCCCCTTTCCACCATGCAAAAAATAAGATCAATGGATAAAAGGGATCAAGATGTTTTGAGTTTCACATTGGTAGTTTGCTTTTTGATTTGTTTTTTCCCCAATTTCTTGTGGCTTTTGACATTTGCGAACATTTCTTGCCATTTTTTATGTTTGGCATTTTTTATACTTTGGCAATTCTTTTTGATATTGCATTTTTGAACATTTTTCAAAGTTACCCCAGTTTGTAACGAGGGTGCTTTTATTAAAGCATAGGAGTATATTTTTGCTCCTCTTTTCATTGATGCAATTTGCAAACTTTTTTTGATTTTGATTTTGGTACTTGAACTCAATTTGATGATTTTTGTGCCCATTCCCTTTTTGTAGACAAAACATTGTGATAGAAGTGCAAGAATGGTTTCATGGTTTCAAGGGTCACCTTGGAATAAATGGTGGCCAAGGAGTTATCACACCACAAGGTACTCTTGACTAGGCCTTAGTCCATAGGTCAAAAGATACTAGTATGACACATCATAGGGTGTCTTGAGGGTATTCTAGCAAACAAAGTCTCAAGGAGAAAAATTATCTACAAGGGCCTTATATACACTTGTCAAACTTCCCAAATAGGTATTTTCACAAAAAGTTTCTAACCATGCAAACTACATGTCATGATGAAACTAACATATATACAACTCTAATGCATATGCTTCTATCAACTAAAATGCCACATAAACTAAATGCAAACTCCTGACAACACATAAATACACAAACCGCAACAACAAAATACACCACATCCTCCTTGACATGTAAGCCCATCCTCCTCATATAAATAATGAAAATAAATGGAAGGGAAATAGGGATTAGAACGATCATACCAAGCGGTCTTCACATTCCTTTGCTAATGCCTCAAATGTAGTGTCTTATCTATTTGAGAAGAGAACAAAAACACAAGTGTATACAATTCTACACTACTAAATTAAAAAAACATGTTTTTGGTTTTTGTAATTTTCAAATTTTTATGGATTTTGTTTTTATGAAATTAACGAACATATTTTTGGGATTTTTTCGAAATTTTTCAGTTTTTTTGTATTTTTGGAATATAAGTTCCCATCCCCAACTTTATTTTGGACATTGTTCTCAATGTACATGTAGGAGTAGGAATAAAAAAGAAATACATGTTTTTGGATTTTTAAAGTTTTAAAGTTTTATGGAAATTAAAGTACAAATACAATGATATGATATGAATGAATGCATGCTCTAACTAAATGCAACTCTATATGACATATCTAACAAATGAATACAATCTAAACTACACTAAATAATGCATGATGTCTAGTAAACTATGGTTACTTATGATCAAACCTCCGCAAACCGATTTAAGCACTATTTCTAGTGTAGAAAGGAATAGGTTTGGTCATTATTGATTATGCATGAATTCTAGTCTATATGCAATTAACTACATGAATCATGTGAGATATATTATAATGCAACTATACATGAGAGATAGGGAGAGGGTATCATACAAATGGAGGTGGTGTAGTCAAGCACCTCTAGCCATCTTACTCATCATCATCATCATCATCATTGCGGTTTCCACGTCCGCTAGATCCTCTTTCGTCATAGCCTCCTCCTTGGCTAAAGAATCCCCCAATTTGGTCACCAAAGTTCCTTTCTTGGTTGCCATAGTTAGGGAACAAGAGATGTGGTTGAGCCCAAGATGGATGGGGGCCTCTAGGGTTGATGTACCCTTGTTGAGCCATGTTGTAGTAGGTGGGGTACTGGGACAAGTAGTTGTCAACCCTCCCATCGTGCACTCGAAGATCAACATTTTGTATAAGCTTCATCAAATCAGTCATGGATGGAGCTCTCGGATCTTGAGGAGTGAATGATACATGTTGTGTTGGGTAGGGTGGAATGGGTACATAGGATGGTGGAGCATCACCCCATTCCAGCAACTCACGAGGTCGATGAGGTGCACCTTCTCTTGGTGGTGGGTTGTCATGGATCTCAATGGGAAGGAGGTAGCTTGGCCTAGGCGAGTATCGGCTCAAGCGGGGCTCAGTAAGTGGTATGCTCCACCCCATGAGAATAAGTGGTGTGCATCCCTCGGTGAACCACTCTACACTTCCGGCTTGATTGTATGTACACCAACGATGGTGGTTGAAGATAGCATCATCATCTATAAAAGTGCTCCCCTTGAGCTTTTCATAGCTTCCATTAAATTTGAACCCAGGGCAAAGTTCATTGGCCAAAATTGTGATTAGGCCTCCCATCACTAAAGTTTTTATATGAGAATTCCCTTAGGCAAAGTGATTGAGCCGTGTAAGTATCTCAAAGGGTGTGTTGAAATTGTAAGGCTTTGTCCCTTGCACATTCAAGTAAGACTCTAGAAAGGTCAAGTCGAGAAGGGTGCACCTGTTGCTCTAGCCTTCAATTAATAGTTCCGGCTATGAATCGTTCAGTAGTCCTAATCACCGGATGTTGGATAACAAAAGTATAACATTGCTTGTAGGAATGGAGTTCCCTCCCAGAAATGGCCCTCCATAGGTGGTTAACAGTAAAGTCGGAGGGTTTATCGGTGTTGTCCCTCAGTACTTCAAGACCAAAAATACTTGCAAAGTGGTCTAGAGTCAACCTATGGTCTTTATTGCAAAGACGGAACTCTATACTGACATTTCTCCGTTGGTTAGTGACAACACGGAGACTACACAAAAACTCTAGTGTGAGACTCAAGTAAGTGTCCTCATGGGCATAGAACATCTTCTCAAGACCCAAGCCATTAAAAACACCTCCGTTTGATGCCTTATGCCAAGTATTTCTAATGCATCAAGATCAATGAATTGAGTAGGTTCATAGTCCTTACCTAGCAATTATTGAAATCGTTGGCGGTGTTCATCTTTGGTGAAGAGTACCTCTGGGAAATGCACAAGTTGTGCAACACCATGAATCACTACATTCTCTCGGCCCCTTGCCTCCCGTCAGGCGGATGAAGTAGCACCCTTGCGGCGCTTGGCTGTAGTCTCGGTTGCTTTCTTGCTTTTGCTCCTTAGATTCATCCTTGCTTGATGTGGTTGGAAGGGATTTGTTCATTTTTTGTTATGGGGATTGTTAGGGGGATGATGAGATGTTGTTTTAATTTGATAAATAAGGAAATAGGGATGGTGGGGGAGGCGTTTATATCAAAGAAGGGTATTGGGATGAGCGGGCTAAGGTTGGGTTTAGGCGTACCAAACTGTGACCCAGCATTTAGCCGTTGCAATCCGTGCGTCTTTGTTACGGCTCGAGCTTCTTGAGGATGTTGTCGCACGTCCTATCAAGGGGACGCGGGGATTCTCTCCCAGCTGGTCTTCTTGTTTTGAATACAGGTCAGGATGAACGTCTTGGGGTCAGCTCGAGCAGATCTTTATCTGGGATGCGCGTCCTCTGAAAAATTTGCTCATATTTTCATCCAGGAAAAATCTTGCTCAATGTACCATTCAAGACGAGCATCCTGGTGTTGGATCGAGCGGATCAGTAGTGGGACGTGCGTCCCAGCTCCAAGTCGCGCGGATCTTATCACAGTAATCTGTTTTGCCTGAAGCATAGTTCGGGACGAGCGGGCTACTGTTGGGACGTGCGTCTTGATCTGCTCCTTTCAACCTTTCAATTGTTTCATGCTAATCCTTTCCCTTGCACCCTTTTGTGCTTCCTTCTTATCAATTTCTCAAAATTTGCTCAAAGAATGGATAAGTAACCCTCCCTCACAACTCTCATCTAGAAAAATGCAAGTAATCTAAATGTATGTTAAATATCATACAATGCAAAATTGTAGAAAGGAATATGTTACAAATGGTTGTTTGAGAAAGGATTCCACCAAACTAGTTCGAGATGTTGAATTCCATTGTCCATAGATCTTAATTCTCTTAGTAGAAGGTCAAAGGCTTGTGAACAAGCCTCAAATAAGCATGAATATAATTTGTTCCAATTCAAAATAAAGCTTGGCCAAGAGAGCTTGTCACTTACTCTCCCATTCACCTTGCCCTTAGCACTTGAGCATTTGAAATGCCTCAAACCAACAAGCCCATGATTCTTGTCAACACAAGGTGTAAAGCATGACTCATATTTGTCCGGAGACCTCCACTCACCACCTTCTCCTTCAAATTTGGTGATGATGATAGCATCTGGATTTGTCAATCCTTTAAGAATAGAAGGATAATTCTCATAGCATTGATGATGTGATAGCTTAGGGATTGAGATTGTGGGTGCCAAATCTCCACAAGTAAGCTCATTCATAGCTTTGTTCTTGAGCTTCTCCACCAAGTACCTTTTATGTAACAATTTGACTTTTTGGAGAAGGTCTACCATATCATCTCCAACAATCATAGGTTCCATGGTGGGTGCGAAAAGGTCTTCATAGTCAATAGAAGGAGGCATTCATCTTCTTCATGGGAGCATACCTCAAACTTCTCAAGGATGGGCTCTTCAAGTGAGGTAATCTCACAACTTCATTCCTCTTCTTCGTTCCATAATTCCTTGCAAGACACATGTTCCACATAAGCTTCTTCCATAGGCTTGTCATCATCGCTATCTTCATACGAATCATAGATAGGGGCTTTACTTCTCTTCATTAACTCTTTATCCAACACCCTAATGTCCACATCAAATGACACACCCTCATACTCACAAAGGCTAAGATTATTTGGCTTACTCAACTTCATGTCTTCTTCATCAAATACCACACTTTCATACTCACAAGAGCTCAAGGAGATTGGCTCTTCCCACTTCACATCTTCCATATCTTCCATATCAAAGGTCACTCCTTCAAACTCGCATTCGTAGATATTGTTTAAGGAATGGTGAGGAGTGGTTGGTTGGGTTCCTTTCATTTGGGCGATTTTAATTGCCAACTCCTCACCATGGGTAACAATGCTTTGAAGAACATTGTCTCTATTTTGGCTCTCTTCTAGAATTTGTGTGAAGAAATTTTGTTGGTCTACTATCATTTGGAGAACCATATTTTGAATGTCAAAGTTGGGCTCATATTTTTGTTATGGGTGGGTGTGAAAGTACTCATATTGCGGCTTTTGGAATTGGTTGCAAAGTGGGTATTGGAAGGGTAGTTGTTGTGGATTTTGGATGTGGGAGTTTGGTAGGAAACGTAGGGGTAGTAGTTAGAACTTTCATTGTATGAGTTTGTGGACGCGGGCCCACGGGGGTCGCTCGGGTAGAAAGTGAGCAAGCTTTTGCATTTGTGGAGTCGCCACCAATTTATTGTGGAAAATTGGAAACCGTTCGAATACCTCATGCCATGTCAAGACACAAAGTAGTGACATGAACACCAAGAAATCGTAACCCTTAGCATTCTATGTCTAGAATGACTCTCTTAGATGCCAATGATCATGGATGTTCACAGAGATCTGGAGTAAGGGGTGAGGGTACATATTAGGAAGCTCTTTTGATCGAACACCTAATCCCACCCGCCTCGATAGCGGCCTCTACTAATGATTAGGGAAAATCGTCTATACTCGATATGTTTTCGGTTATATGCATGCAATGCAACATCCATTAAATTAATCCTAACATGTGAAAATAAACTAAGTCGGTAAACACGTACTTTAACATGCATTAATGTCGAGGTAGAAATTTAGGTTAATTGCATGTGAGAGCATACAAACAATAAATAATAGAAAATAGAATAGAAATACAATAAAGAAAATTACAATAATTACAACGGGTTAATTGATTTATGTCGAAAATACATTTAAAACGGATAATTTGAGAAAAAGAAAGGAAAAATAAACTAACGAACAAGTTATTAGTGATAATACGAGTAATAGTCAATAAATACGTAATTAATAAACTAGGTCAAGGCAGAAACGGGAGTTCAGAGACAGAACTCAACCCGGAAAAGGCGCAGCAGAGCTGCGTCCTTTGGAAGAGGCGCAGCAGAGCTGCGTCCTTTGGAAGAGGCGCAGCAGACGCTGCGTCTGTTCCTGAGTTCAGTTCTGGCTGTGAAGCCGGAATTGCAAATCGTTAATATTCATTGGTGATTTAAGGATCGATTATGGACATTTGACTCGGATAGAAGTGATTTAACAAATTATTTACATATGATTGGGTCATAAAAACAATAAAACATGGATAAAATTAATTAGGACAAATCAATAAAAAGGTTAATTACGGGATTAATGATACAAATTAACAAAGTAGTTAGATTAATTAGGTTATTAATGCTAAACTATTGATGGCAATGATAATAAACAGATGAAAAATATACCAATGATGAATTCCAGAGACTCAATATTGATGAATCGAACCTCTAAAAACCCGAATTGATTTTAATGATGAAAACCCGCAAATATGAATTATAAGGGATTTAAGTCGAGAATTAAAAGATGAATTAATTAATAACGAATTACATATTAAAGATATTATACTAGAATTATCGTGTCAATGAAACATGAACAAACAAAGACAAAACAAAACAAACAGACGAACAAAAGACGAAGGAAGAAGAACGGAAGCAGGAACTGCGGCAGCCTCAGGAAGAGGCGCAGCAGGTGCTGCGTCCCTTCAAAGAGGCGCAGCACTTGCTGCGTCCTTTCTCGACGTTTGTCTCCTGTTAATCCGTAAAAAGGGTTTGAAGAAAGGTTTTGTAAATCGGTTTTAAACCTATTTTCGACGTAAACCTTACAATAACGATTACAAAAATAAGAACAATAGTAAAAGATGAGATTTACACCCTCAGACATACATGTTTGACGAAACGAGATTAACTAAGTTAACGTTTAGTGATGCTCGACTCGAATGTACGACGAAAGTGCCCTCTAAGAGGAATTTAGAGAAAGTTGATTAAGTTGATTGAGGTGGAGTTGGTCAAATTGGTCGATCATGCAAAACGAGGCTAGTACTCAGGAGGATCCGAGCTTACGTGGTCGAAAGTTCAAGCACGTAGACGCCAAAAAGTAAGAGCCTGGTCTTAGAATGCAAAGGGAGAAGAGAAGGGCGGACACTCGCGTGAGAAATATGAGGAACGGAAGTCCCTATTTATACTAATCACTGAATTATGGTTTAGGAAAGGAGAGAAAGATCCGAAAACAACCGACTTAGGTTAAACATGGAAACTTGGACAAAAAGAAAGCCTGGAGAAAAGGCGCAGCAGTGTTGTGTCGCTTGAAAGAGGCTCAGCACTTGCTGCGTCCTTTCCCCAGCGGTTTCCTCCTGCGTAAGAAAGCGCGTTTGACAGCCTGTCGTATTTTAGGCATAACTTTCTCTACAAGACTTGGAATAAGGTGATTTTGGTGGCGTTGGAAAGCTAAGAAAGAGATCTAGAACTTTCTCTGAGATAGGCCTGACCCAAAAAAGTCGTTATCACCTCGTAAAATGGGCCTAAAAGTCGGGTTATCATTTTAGCTAAATGAAATGCACATTTTGTAAATGTAAACTTTAAGTTTAGCCCTAAGAAGTGACATGAGACTCAAAATGAGAAATATCCATAATATTTTATGACATCCTAACCTAAGGTAGACAAGCACATTGCTTTGACTCGGGATATGACGGTTTTAGGAAATGAAGACAGTTTTTGACCCGGACTCCAAATGAACTCTAATTACTGTCAAAACGACCGTAATGACACCTAGATGACAACGATGGGGTAGATAAAATTATTTGAGCTATCACTTGACGATAAACTTACGAATTGTCATAAATCGTTCCGTGTACCAAACATACGGCCCAATCATCACCGGGTGGCTTGCGGGAGGTGCAGAAATGAGGTATCTACAGAGCCCCCACTTTGACTGAGGCTTGGACAAGGCGAAAGTCAAAGTATAGCCCTCAGGTCAATCGAAAATTATAACCTGACGACTATGGCGACGCGAGGCGGCTCAAGGGGTCTGAGCCAAGGACCTGTCGTCGGGAACATTTTAGAGTCTGTCGACTTCCGGGGAGGGTCGTTTAAAGTCCATTAGACTACGTAAGGAAGCTCGCCAGCCATAAAAAGGAATTATACCTGAGATTCCTTTCCCGAGATGTTTCCGGAGGTGCATAGGAGCTAAGGTTAAGCGTAGGAGCTAAGGTTAAGACCTAAAAGATATATAAGGATTGTGCTAGGGTGTGGGACCCTAATCGAAAGCATCGACGGGAAGGAGGTCAAATATAAGTTCCACCTAAGGGGTAACCAAGGTTTGGGTGTAGGAACTCTAAGAAAAAGGGTGATCCTAAAGGATTATGATCCTAAAGGTAAAAGGTGATCCTAAAGGAATATGATCCTAAAAGGAAAAGGTGATCCTAAAGGAATATGATTCTAAGGGTAGAAGTGTATGAACTCTAAGGAGTTTGGGAACCTAAAGAGCTAGGTGTGTGAACCTGGGTGTACGAACCTTAATGGACGGCTGGTATGGGAACTTAAAGGCTTATGAACCTAAGAGGAATTGGGATCCTAGGGTTAAGTTTAGGAACTACTGGGTTACTAATTCTTATTTTAAACGCGTGCGTTTAAGCTTTCTGAGGTATGAGAACTCCAAAAGGATTTATGGGTTTATGAACCTAAGGATGTTGGTGTGGGAGCTTATAGGTTTATGAACCTAAAGGAAGCCATTTTGGGATCTAAGAATCTAGGGGTAAGAATCCTAACTTTGGGTTTACGAACGTAAGGAAGGAGGCTCTGGTTTGGGAACTTCTGGAGAACAACACCTCCACCGAACTCCGTGAGGAAACAATAATGTTGAGGGTAGCAAGACGTCGGTAGAAACTGCTGGGAGAAATCTGCTTGGGTCGGTCTTCAAACAAACTTCGGCAAAACTTGAGATTGATGTTGAACTCCGCGTGTTGAGAGGGACAAATGGCTGTCTTGAACTCTCGCTGGGAAAAAATCTGCTTGGGTCGGTCTTCAAACAAACTTCGGTAAAACTTGAGATTGAACTCCACGTATTGAGAGGGACAAATGGCTGTCTTGAACTCTCGCTAGGAAAAATATGCTTGAGTCGGTCTTCAAACAAACTTCGGTAAAACTTGAGATTGAACTCCACGTGTTGAGAGAGACAATTGGCTGTCTTGAACTCTCGCTGGAAAAAATCTGCTTGGGTCGGTCTTCAAACAAACTTCGGTAAAACTTGAGATTGAACTCCACGTGTTGAGAGGGACAATTGGTTGTCTTGAACTCTCGCTAAGGTAACATAATTAAGGTGTGTCAAAACACCTGTCAGAGGATATTCGCTCGTTGTTGCAAGTGAAGTCTTGATAAAGTACTGCGACAGTTTGCAGTCTACTCGGACTTGAGCGAAGCCCCTAGTTGGAGCGAGCACTACTTCTCATACTTACCTGCATGGTTAGTGACCACACAAGAACGCAATCTAATAGAAAAAATAGCACATAAACATGAGAAAACACATAGGTTTTGCAAAATTTGTTTCTTTATAAAAGTTATTTAAAACTTGCTCAAAGAAATTTGTCGTTTGTAATGCGTTATGCATATTCAATGGGCTTTAGACATAAGACTTGACATGACATAAACCTACTAGGATGCAAGACGATATACAGACGCAACGCTAGCTTAGATATGGCGCGACACGGGGAATGACCTTGACAAACTTTGCCTAAGTATGCGCAACCCCTAGCCAAGTGTGGGTGACAACGCGTATCAGTTCCAAAGGTAAAAGAATGATGGCATATAAAGGAAAGGCATGAGCCATGGATCAGCTGTCTACTTGGACATCTTTTGACATCGTTTGCTATAAAAGAGACTCCTCTTGAGGCACGATAACTTGGAGAATCGATCTAAGACCTCATTATCACCTGGACCGAGCACTAGCTAGACTCAAATTAGAGAGGAGAATAAAAGAAGGGTGGCATCTCGGAAAAGAAGCCCCCAAGATGAGAAGATGACTCTGGAATTTGGTAAAAAGGAGACTGGGCGACAAAAAGGAGCCCCCAGTAAAGAGGTGTTGGTTGTGGAAGGGATGTTAATTGAGGTTGGAAGGTTGAAAATTGGGATGGTTGATAATTGAGGTGGTTGAAAGTTGTTAATTGGGATGGTTGATAATTGAGGTTGAAAGTTAATAAGTTGGGACGGTTGTGTCCATGAGGACTGCCTACGTATTCACGTGGAGTGAAATTAAACCAGATCGTAGTTCTGAGGTTTGGTTAATTTTATTTGGGTGTTGTGGTTGTATCCTTCTTGTGTAAGAAAGAAATGCCTACGTATCCACCTGAAGAGGTGAAATCAAACCATGCTCGTAGTTCAAGTGTGTGCCTAAGCTTATGTTAGGGCCTTAAAGTGCATGGGTCACAAGGGTAATATTCCTTTGGTGACTCGAAGAATTGATTTGAGATAACTCCCTCTGATCATAGACCAAAGAGGTATAACTAATTTTGTAAAATTTCCCTTGTCATATGAGCACACTTAGTAGACCCTAAGGATGATATGGGTTCGTCCCGTTCTAGGTAGAAAAGTATTCGAAGACTCCGTGTCTGGGTCAAGGTGAAACTTGATTGGATATTTGGAATGTCGAGCTCGGTAATAAGAGGCTTTGATGAACAAATCTTTGGAGCTTGATTTTGTGGAGTTAAGGCTTGATGGGATTATGGCTTGTAATATGGCTTGGAAATGGAGTCTCTTGGCTTGATGTAGCCTGTGCACATAAGGGTAGGTTAAAATGATATGGGTTCAAATTTCCATGTCTTGGCCCTAAAGGATGGGTATATTTGACAAGCTTAAGAGGATTCTCAAAATTCCTAACTATCTCCTTATAACGGTCTCGAGAAGGACTTCGGGTGTGATGTGTGAAAGGCTAAGTGGGGGTGCTAACTGACCATCTTCATCGATGTCTTGATTCTACCCTGTAACTTGATTCTATATACACTTCAGCAGTATTCTGTTCAGCATTTGATTTCAGGCTTGTCCTTGATTTGGACTCAGGTTCTTATTTTAGAATATATCTCGACTTTTGCTCAGATTCTTGATTCAGGTTTTTGAAGATAACTTTTGACTTTGGATATTTACATGACTTGCTTGATTGAGCCTTGTTCTTTTGACTCTTTTGTTTTGGATATTGATCTCGGGTCATTTCTCTTGATTGAGCCTTTGTCTTTGATTATGGCTCGTATTGTCTTGGGTTTTCTTGTTACCATGGATTTGGGTCAGACTAGCACCTTTGGTGTGAAACGGGTTGGTCTTTAGTAACACGGGTTGTTTATTGTGGGGAATGGGCTTGCCTTCCATCATGGATTGTTAACAAGGGAGATGGTCTGGATTCGTCCTAGAATCTCTTGAGATATACTCATCTTAAACTGGGGTATAGTGAGGTTTCTATTGCCAGACATGGAATAGGTAAGAAAAGAACACGGAGTTTCGGATCCTCTACAACTTGGAATGGAACATCGTTTAAGTGCACTCACATCGACTAACATGTGTTGTTGTTTGTTTTAAAATGTCTCATATCAATTCTTGTTGTCACATGAATTGGGGTAAAGGCAAGATATGAAGAATATGTGGATTGAAGTGTGTACTTTTATTGAAATGAATAATGAATGCATATAACATAGACTCAAAAAGACATGTGACTTGTGGGACAGCCCCCAGGTTGTCACTAGAAATGAAAAATGGACACGAAGAAAGATACTAGAACATTTATGGGATAGAAAGCCTAGGACTCAGACTCGGACCCGGACTTTGACTCGATCTTAGATCCGGACTCGTAATCATCGGCCCATGCTTGAATATTTACTCTTCCAGCAACTGACTTCGGCATCTGGGTTTGAGCATTCATCCATTTGAGCACCACGTCCTCATCATTAGGAATACTAGAAGGATAACGATCAAGAAAAGTTTCTTGATAAGTGTTATATCCATGAGGATTGCCTAACTTGCCGTGTGAGTTAAAGGTTGAGAGGGACAACTTCCTAATTTCAATCATATCTTGGATTATATGCTTCAAACAAAAGCATGCTTCTATATCATGTCCCATACCACGATGATATTGGCAATATGCATTATTGTTCCATCTAGGTAGTATGTTTTCAGGGTCTGGAGTTAGACCGATTAGGTGTAATTTGCCCTGTGATACTAACATTTGTAGCGCTGCCGCATAAGTAATGCCAAGGTTAGAGAATGCTCTAGGAGCCCGTCCCGGTCTTGTGGGTGGGGCTTCCATGAGTTTAGCCCTATCACACTTAATGTCAGCTTGAGCAAAGGTCGATTCATGGTACTTGCCGTTCTCGATATTATCCTGGATGATATTCTTTAGTTTGTAGCAACTCTCGGTGTCATGTCCCCTTCCTCTATGGTATTGACAATACGAATTGCCATCCCAAAACTTAGACTTCTTTTCCGGATCTGGGGTAGGCCCTATTGGTTCAAGAAGACCTATAGAGGATAATTTTTTTAAGGCTAGGGCATACGGTATGCCTAGACTTGTGAATGACATGGGAGAGTTCTTTGACAAAGGCTCCATGAGGCTGACTTTGTTGATTTTGACGCTTGGGTTAGAAGAACTAAACATACATTGCTCACTTTTTGCTTTAGGACTATTAGGTTGAGGGTTTGTCTGGAAACTTTTCATCTCAAGCTTCTTACCCATTTCAGCAAACTGGTTCTCTATGTTGGAAAGTCGAGAGTTTAGGATATCAATGGCTCCTTCTATTTTGGAGAATTTATTATTGAAGGCAATGGAAAGCATGAGCATTCCACTTTGGATATCGTCATCTTCGAGGACATTGATTTCTTCGTCGTCATGAGGAACGAGGAGGTGAGAACAGTCTAGGGATGATTCTTCGTCATGTTTAGTGATATTAGACCCAAGAGGGTCGATTTTCTTAGATTGCCCGACAGAAGGTGGCTTAGGAAGCTTGCCCTCTTCGATCATATCTTGGATGGTGTGTTTCAAGAGAAAACACTCTTCAATATCATGGCCTCTACCTTGGTGATATAAGCAATATTTGTTGCCCTTCCAGAGATTCACCTGTTTCTCTAAAGGTGGATCCGGAGTTGGCCCTATTGGATGTAGCTTGCCTTGGGCAGAGAGTCTCTTCAAAGCATCGGCATAAGACATACCTAAATCGGTGAGCACCTTTTGATGCCTCATAGGTTTCCTTTCAGCTGTTTTTGGCTTTCTAGGACGATGGTTATTGCAAGAGGTAAGCTTTGGACGACCTAGACTAGAGGTTTCTCTAGGTGGCGTATTCTTTTCCACCATCCCATTTTCAAGGGTGGGGACGCGAATGCTCAAATTTTCCACTGTAGCTTGAACCCGCAGGACCATGGCGTAAACGTCTTGGAGAGACACGGTGATTGTGGCTTGAGCTGCTTCGTGACTTTGCTGACTGACGGAACTTGCTGGATTCCTACTCGACAGAAATGACGCGCATTACAACTCGATTCGACAGGGGATCACGCATACTAAGGCAATAAGCCATGAATCACAAGAAGGGACAAGTAATCACGAGGGTAAGACGACAAATCTAGACCTGACTTTTGAATTCGTGAAATTTCGTGAGCGACCCCTCGTGTTTTGAATTCACGGTGCTTAACTTTAAATTTAGACTCGAGTGTTGACTTTGACAGAGTGACATTTATGTGGTTGACTGGATTGATAGGATTGACGACACTTGTTGGTTCTAGACACGAGGTTTTCTTATAGGTGTTAAGAAGACTGATGTAGTTTAGACTCAAATATGAGGCCCATTGAGACTCGTGTGTTGAGCCTCGGAACGTGTGACCCAAGATGTCGGAAATGTTTGGATCCTAACTGAATTGGGGTAGGGGGTTCAAAATGACGGCGTGACGCCTTAGGACTTGACTTGAATTTGAAAAGACCCAAAATGTAAGGAAGACGGGTTCACGACTCGACAGAGTTCCGACTGGGACATAGCCGGTTTGAATTTTGACTTTAACTTAGCCCAATTGAATCTACATATTTACATTTACATGATTTGAAAATATTTTGGTTTAAAACGTTATTTTTTTTTGTTTTTTTTGCACGGGTTTTAAAATGGGTTTGAGGCTCATAGTTTGACTCGACATTTGGACAGAGTTTTGACTGCTTTTGCGCTAATATTAGGCCTATTTCGAAAATTTACATTTTTAAGAGAGGTTTTGATTTTACAAAAGTCGTCATGGTTTTGTTTAGAAAATGGCGATCACATATAATACAAGCATTTATACAGGCATTATAACGGGATGCTGAGTACATTTAAAAGGGTTTTGGTTTAAAGGGTGGGTTACCATACCGAACAATCAAACCCGGGGTCTGTGGAGAGGCTCGTACCAAACAGGAGTAAGGCCGATTCCTAGTCCATTTCCTCGAGTAGTGAAAGTCCTTGATACAAACAGGAGTAAGTACCATGGTATGGTTGACTACAATCGCTATTCATCCTTAGGCCCAAATAAGAATTTGGACCGTCTTGACGGGACGATTGGTCGAATGGGTGGGTTGGGCCTAGGAAGGCCGAATAAAACGATCTAGGAAGATTGAGTAATGAAAACCGACAACTGTCTCATATAAACTATTCCCTAACTTTGTTCAAGTTTCACCGTAGGCAACACGTAAGTGTATTATTCCCTAGTGGAGTCGCCAAACTGTGGACGCGGGCCCACGGGAGTCGCTCGGGTAGAAAGCGAGCAAGCTTTTGCATTTGTGGAGTCGCCACCAATTTATTGTGGAAAATTGGAAACCGTTCGAATACCTCATGCCATGTCAAGACACAAAGTAGTGACATGAACACCAAGAACTCGTTACCCTTAGCATTCTATGTCTAGAATGACTCCCGTGGATGCCAATGGACACGGATGTTCACAGAGATCTGGAGTAAGAGGTGAGGGTACGTATTAGGAAGCTCTTTTGATCGAACACCTAATCCCGCCCGCCTCGATAGCGGCCTCTACTAATGATTAGGGAAAATCGTCTATACTCGATATGTTGTCGGTTATATGCATGCAATGCAACATCCATTAAATTAATCCTAACATGTGAGAATTAACGAAGTCGGTAAACACGTAATTTAACATGCATTAATATCGAGGTAGAAATTTAGGTTAATTGCATGTGAGAGCATACAAACAATAAATAATAGAAAATAGAATAGAAATACAATAAGGAAAATTACAATAATCACAACGGGTTAATTGATTTACGTCGAAAATACATTTAAAACGGATAATTTGAGAAAAAAAAAGGGAAAATAAACTAGCGAACAGGTTATTAGTGATAATACGAGTAATAGTCAATTAATACGTAATTAATAAACTAGGTCAAGGCAGAAACAGGAGTTCAGAGACAGAACTCAACCCGGAAACGGCGCAGCAGAGCTGCGTCCTTTTGAAGAGGCGCAACAGACGCTACATCTGTTCCTGAGTTCAGTTCTGGCTGTGAAGCCGGAATCGCAAATTGTTAATATTCATTGGTGATTTAAGGATCGATTATGGACATTTGACTCGGATATAAGTGATTTAACAAATTATTTACATATGATTGAGTCATAAAAATAATAAAACATGGATAAAATTAATTAGGACAAATCAATAAAAAGGTTAATTACGGGATTAATGATACAAATTAACAAACTAGTTAGATTAATTATGTTATTAATGCTAAACTATTGATGGCAATGATACCAATGATGAATTCCAGAGAGACAATATTGATGAATCGGACCTCTAAAAACCCGAATTGATTTTAATGACGAAAACCTGCAAATATGAATTATAAGGGATTTAAGTCGAGAATTAAAAGATGAATTAATTAAAAACGAATTACTTGTTAAAGATATTATACTAGAATTATCGTGTCAATGAAACATGAACAAACAAAGACAAAACAAAACAAACAGACGAACAAAAGACGAAGGAAGAAGAAAGGAAGCAGGAACTGCGGCAGCCTCAGGAAGAGGCGCAGCGGGTGCTGCGTCCCTTCGAAGAGGCGCAGCAGTTGCTGCGTCCTTTCTCGACGTTTGTCTCCTGTTAATCCGTAAAAAGAGTTTGAATAAGGGTTTTGTAAATCGGTTTTAAACATATTTTCAACGTAAACCTTATAATAACGATTACAAAAATAAGAACAATAGTAAAAGATGAGATTTACACCCTCAGACTTACATGTTTGACGAAACGAGATTAACTAAGTTAACGTTTAGTGATGCTCGACTCGAATGTACAACGAAAGTGCCCTCTAAGAGGAATTTAAACAAAGTTGATTAAGTTGACTGAGGTGGAGTTAGTCAAATTGGTCGGTAATGCAAAACGAGGCTGGTACTCAGGAGGATCCGAGTTTACGTGGTCGAAAGTTCAAGCACGTAGACACCAAAAAGAAAGAGCGTGGTCTTAGAATGGAAAGGGAGAAGAGAAGGGCGGACACTCGCGTGAGAAATATGAGGAACGAAAGTCCCTATTTATACTAATCACGGAATTAGGGTTTAGGAACGGGGAGAAAGATCCGAAAACAACCGACTTAGGTTAAACACGGAAACTTGGACAAAAAGAAAGCCTGGAGAAAAGGCGCAGCAGTACTGCGTCCCTTGGAAGAGGCGCAGCACTTGCTGCGTCCTTTCCCCAGCGGTTCCCTCCTGCGTAACAAAGCGCGTTTGACAGCCTGTCGTATTTTAGGCATAACTTTCTCTACAAGACTCGGAATAAGGTGATTTCGGTGGTGTTAGAAAGATAAGAAAGAGATATATAACTTTTTGTGAAATAGGCCTGACCCAAAAAAGTCATTATCACCTCGTAAAACGGGCCTAAAGGTCGGGTTATCATTTTAGCTAAATGAAATGCACATTTTGTAAATGTAAACTTTAAGTTTAGCCCTAAGAAGTGACATGAGACTCAAAATGAGAAATACCCATAACATTTTTTGACATCCTAACCTTAGGTAGACAAGCACATTGCTTTGACTCGGGATTTGACGATTTTAGGAAATGAAGACGGTTTTTGACCCGCACTCCAAATGCACTCTAATTACTGCCAAAACGACCGTAATGACACCTAGATGACGACCATGGGGTAGACACAAGTATTTGAGCTATAACTTGACGATAAACTTACGAATTGTCATAAATCGTTCCGTGTACCAAACATGCGGCCCAATCATCACAGAGTGGCTTGCGGGAGGTGCAGAAATGAGGTATCTACAGAGTTGTAAGGTAGGTTTGTGTTGACTTACTCCTCAAACTCCCCATACCCATTGTAGTCATACTCAAAAGATCCACCACATACTCCATACATCAAGTCTTGAGCCATCATCATAGCTAAGACAAGGAAATAACTACAAACATGGAAACTAAAATAAAACGGTAAGAAAGAACCTTGAGGAACTTTGAGTAACAAGTTCCTCAAGGTTAAAGCACAATAAATGAAATTCCCACGGAACCAAGGCTCCTCAAGAAAAAGAAGAACAACTAGAACTAGACAAAAGAACGATTCAAATACACAACACCGTCCCCAGCAACGGCGCCATTTTGATGTTTCATGTCGTTGTCCGCCATCAAACACATTTATACCCAACTACTAGCATATCAAGCAAGTCGGGGTCGATCCACGGGACGGGGGTACTCAAATTGTTCAATCTAATTATAGTTGTGCTAAGGGTTGCACAGTTGATTTGGAATTGATTGATTCTAAACTAATGAAAGCAACAAAGTAAAACAAAAAATAAAGCAAATAAAGATGTATAATAAAGGATACTAGGATGTCATGGGATTAAGGGAATCATGGTGAGATAGCATAAATGAGTTATATAGAAGCAATCAATTTATTATTGTTGGAATTAAGTTAGTTCATGTCAAATAATTCATAAGAAGATTTGGCTCCCGGAGTCGAGTCGTTTGTGACTTTACAACACCTACAAGTCGACTTAATTCTTCCTATTAAACTACAAGCATTATAAACCAAATCCTAGGGAAACTTACGTCTCGGAGCCGAGTCGGTTAAGACTTTATAATACCTACAAGTCGACTTGGGTTTTCCCTATTCAACTTTATGCATGGTCTAATAACGCTTGAGTTGGTTTATATCTTACAAGCCTCATTGAAAAGATAAGAGATGGGTAAAAAATGCAAGGTTTCATAGTCTAGCATTTCATCAAACATAACATGTGCATAAGTTGAAGAACAATAAGCAAGCATTCATATGAACTCATTAAACATAAATTTATCCCATGATTAACTCCCCTAATCCTCCACTAATCCTAGTTAAGTAACTACTCACTTATTATCATGGAAAACATGTCATCAATGGTGTCAATCATCACAACAAGTATAAACATGATAAAAGTGTGATGAAATAAGTAATAAAGAGTAAAGAGTAAAGAAATTATACCAAACTTAAGATGAACAATTGGAAAGGAAAGAATAATAGAAGAAAACTTGATTGATTGATGAAGAGTTGTCAATTCTCCAATAATAACCCAATAATCTTCAATTACCCAATAATAAACATGAACAATAATTAAGGAAAGATTAATATGGAATGATTGAGATTAATCTATTCTAATCTAATCTAAGGAAGGTTTGCCTCTACTAAGAGGGCTTAGTTCTAATATAAGAGGACTTTCTTTTAATCTACGAGAACTTGGTCCCTTGATTATTATAAATGGAGTATATATAATGGTACATCATTAGGTTACGCAATGGTAGATTAATAAATAACAATGCTTAAGTGTTGAATAGAGCTTTTCAAGTCCCGAGGGACATGCGCGGATTGAGTAGCAACTCCCAAGGAAATCCGCGCGTCCTGACCTGAAGCATGCTTGGTCCTGTAAGGGGATCCGCTCGGGCTGGCATCGGGACGCTCGGATCCTAGACTGAGACGCTCGTCCTGAGCTCGGGACACTCGGATCCTGGGATAGGGTTCTTTCTCCTTGCTTTTAAGCCTATGATCCTTCTATATACTCTTTATTCCTACGTCCTTGGTCATCATTTTTGCCTCCTCTTCATACTAGTCCATCTAAGATCGTCAACAAGCTTCCGAATATGCACGAGAGACGTGAATTCCGCCTCATTATCTTCTTTCCTACAACACATATAAAATGCAATAGGAAAACAAAATAGGAAGGAATTGACGGATAAAATGGCCATGAAATACTATATTAGTATGCAAAATAGGTTCAATTAGGGGACTAAATGTGGCAATTAAGAGTCCCATCACAAGGTGAATTTTGTAAACATGAAAAAAATACAAAAATAAATATATTAAAGCAAACTTTTTACATTTCATTTCTCTTTACTCTATATTTATGTTTATATTAAATTTGCTAACACTACTACAGATACAGGCTATAACAACGGTTAAAAACCGTTGTTATATAAAAAAGCGGACTCTGTTAAAGCGTCCGTTGTAAAAGGTTTTAACAACGGTTGGTTTTCTTAAGGAACCCGTTGTAAAAACTATTAACAACGGTTTTAAGTATAAAAACCCGTTGTGGAAAGTGTGACTCAATTTTAGGGGGAAAGTTATAACAATGGGTTGTAATATACAAAACCGTTGTTATAACTAAAGACAACGGGTTGTTTCTTAATAACCGTTGTTGTTTGTTTTTTAAAAAAAAATTAAATAGTACTAGATGCATGCATAACTACGACCCGTTATAATTCCGATACATGCATTATTACTGCCATCCCTGTGCATATGAATGGACAATATGGAATGAGAAGGGTTATAATAAGATTTGAAGCAGCAGAGAGAGATATGATGATGATTATGGCACAACTTCCTAACATATATATTAATTAAAAAACAACTCAAACCACACATTACTTAGTATAAATACATGAATTATCTCAACTAACATTCCATTATCTCACTATATATCTCCAAACCCTAACTGCTAAAACAAACTCCAAATAAACCCTAATTAATCTTTCAAACAAACTCCAAACTTCATCAACAAAATGAATGATATCATCCTTAAGACTCTTACTATGATCGAGACCAACAACAGTTTCATCCGCCGGTTGCTCCACATTGAGGACAGTTTCAGGAGCTACCTTGTGGATGCTCGATCATCTTGAAGGACGCCAAAAAAGATGGCTTGACAGAGAAAAAGCAGATTGCGGCTATATGACGATATAGCAATCTTTGAACTAACCTCCAAATAGCTAAGGAGGAGAGGACGGATATCATAGAAAAGAATAAGACTCTCTATGAAAATATAATAATTGCATTTTTATTAATGTAATTTTTTTTAATTTACGTATATATATATTTTTAATTTATATATATATATATATATATATATATTAATTAATTAATTAATTAATTAAGTTATCATGCATTCCTCTCTATCATCTTGCTTCTTCTTTGTTTTATTTTATTTAATTTGTTTTACTAGCTAATTAAGCGAATAATACTTAGAGAAATAACATAATGATCGATAAAAACACATACATGCAAATGAAATAATAAGAAAAAGAAAATAATGACGATGAAAACGATGAAACCAACAGTGACGGCGAGATTTACTTGATAATTAGAGAAAGTAAGAGATGATGAAATCAACAGTGACGGCGAGATGATAAAGCGACGATGAGAAAGAGAGAAAGAGACGATGAGAAAGTGTGTGTTTTGTGTTTGTGTTTGTGTTTGTCTGTGTTTGTGTTTGTGTTTGTGTTTGTGTTTGTGTTTGTGTTAAGGTTTGTGTTTTGTGGTTGTAGTTGATCTGTGTTTGTGTGGTTTATAGTATGGAAAGTATTAACAACGGTTGTTAAACAAAAACCGTTGTTAAAACGTTTTAACAACGGTTGTAAAACAACAACCGTTGTTAAATAAGTTTTAACAACGGGTTTCAAAAATAACCGTTGTGATTACTTTTCACTAACTTTGCGCCAATTTTGCGCCAAATTATTAACAACGGTTGTGCATGTTTGACCCGTTGTTAAAACTTATAACAACGGTTATATAACCATACCCATTGTAATTCATTTTAGTAAAATTCGCGCCATACATTCTACAACGTCTATTGTGATTTTCGTGAATAAGCGTTGTTAAAGGGGCGTTGTAGTTGCCTGGATTTGTAGTAGTGTAATAATGAAAAAGAATGCTCAAAAGTAAAAAAAAAAAAAAAAAAAAAAAAAAAAAAAAAAAAAACCTTGCTATATATTTATGCAATATTAAATTTCATAATAATAATTAAAAAAAAAACTCCTAAAAGTCATAAAACACATCCTCAATTGGCCATAAATGTTTGATTGAAAGCGGCATTTGTGTGCCAAAATTCAAGCCACTATTTTCTTTTTTTACCTCCATTGCTAAGAGAATTGCTTGTATATGTGTCAACAATCTTTCTGATGATCCAACGACCAAAAACACTTTTAGACTAAACTTTATAAACTCGGCTCTCATTATCATAATCTTCATTATGATGTCAAGTATACTAGTTTAATCAAGGACTTAACATCGTATTAACACCATAATAAGATAATAAGAAAAAGCGTTCTAATTATTAATCTCCATTAATAATTATATAAAATGACATACATTCTAAACGTTACATAACGATTGCTCTGGGGCACAATTCTAACAAAATGGAAGGAGGAAATTAATTCCTTTGATTTTTATTTGTGTTCGTATTGATAAGGTAAGGAAAGGGTATCAATACCCCACCAAAGACAACCACCACCAATAATCATTAGCATCAACCAATACCCACCAAGACGCCACCACCCACACCAACCACCACATATACAACCCTCGCCCGATCCTCTATAAATGCCTAACGCCGTTAAGTAGGTTAGGCTGTCGGCCGGTCTATTTTTCAGGGGGTTTTGGGTCTGGGGGCTGACTTGATGGTGGTTGTTATGTGGTTTAAGTAGGATTTTCAATGGGTGGGAGAGATGGTCGGGGAGGTTGTCGCGGCAAAGTTAGCGTGGGATGGGTGACATGGCGGTTCCGGCGGTGGCGGTGAGGGAGATGTCGATAGTAGTGACGATAGTGATGCAAGACAATAGTTGTTGTTAAGTGAGGTAGGGAAAGACAATCAGATACCTTTGGGCATAGTGTGAATTAAGATATAGGAATTTAAGGATATGAGGATAAATGGAGAGGGGGAAAGGGAATGACAAAAATATTAAAACAAAACGCAACATAGGGAATGAGAGAATGAGATATTTCTTTTCTTTTTTTGTAGGCCCCTAACCAAACGTCCCTTAAATGTAAGACGTTTAATCTGATGTGTAAGAATTAGTGATTTATTAAAGAAGAACACAAAATTGATTTTATGTAAAAATGTTACCATTTAAAAGTGGTTACATTTAACCATAGAAATGGTTAAATAAGACCTGTCTGAAATATTCAGACGGAATAGGCCGTCCGACAAAAAATTGTAACACCCCATGAGGTTATAAGAGAGATTAAGTTGTCCCATATTGGGAAAATAAGTGGCTTGTGATATGTTTATAAAGGATTCCACCCACCACTTAGTAACAAGCCTTGAATTTTTGGACTTAAGTGAGGACAAATAATGGGCCAAAAGGCACACATTCAATCTTCGTGGTTGGTCGGGTTGTTATAGACACCTACTGAAAAAGAATGAGAAACCTTCAAGCTAGGTAGCACATACACTTCTCCTAATCAGTCAATCCGTGTTTGACACCGTGTCGGAAACCGACAATCAACGGATACACGTTAAACGTGTCGGACATCTATAAATCCATGTCTAACTGTGACACCCCCACATACCAAGGTGCCTTACCAGGACCACCCTAGCATGAGAGACTGTCATCATCTCGGTTGCCCGAGGTTAGTATATCAAAGTTACCAATCCAAAACACAATTATTAAAGTATAACTGATTAATGTTTACATGTTACAAAATCCAAAAACCAAAGTAAATGTTACTAATGTCTTACGACTAAAAACTGAATGATAAATCTCTTAACAGCGGAAGCAAGACTCGAGTGATGACTTCCTATAACGGCCCCATAGCTAGTAAACATCATCACTTGTAACAATCTTCTAACCATCCCCGAATGGATCACCACAGATTAAATAAAACAACAACGGGGTCAGTTACTGTATAATCAAAATAAGACAAGTACGAAAAGACAAACTGCTAATAATCATCCACCTCCAACTTCCAATCATATATCGTAACTAACTACACACTATAGTGTGTAGCCCTGCCCGATTACCCATCGCAATAGATAATCCTCACCGACAGTGGGGGACCGCAGCCAATCCCCACCTAAGCCCCCGCTCATCAACGAGCAATAACCCTGTTCATTAATGTGCACATCCCCTTCTGTGGTGGTTCCACAGAGGGCGAAACTAGGGCGTGAAGCCACTCCCGCAAGTGACTCCACTCAGCCGAGGACGCACCTCGCGAACATTACAATCAACCATCACAACACCAACACCAACCTCAATACACCAACAACAATCAACAGATAATCAATCGTACAACAATTACCACATAATCTTTTTACAATTAAACCGTAAACCGAGTAGGGAAACCCTACCTTTTCGCAATCCGCCATGCTGCAATCAATCATACAAATGCATAACGAATACCACATCATCACCTACAACAATGATAATCAATAATCAACACCCATATGGTGACCAAACCCTAAACCCCCAAATTAACCCAAACTAGGGTCTACCATAACTTAATCTAATTCAAACTAGAAGAATTAGAGACTTACAACAAGGATAGATGCAACGCTAGATGAATCCGGAATCACAAAGGCTTGATCCTTGCTTGTAAAGTGATTAACAGAGTTGAAAGAGAGTCGTAGTAAACTTTTAGGGATTGTAAAATGATTTAGAAACTGACCAAATATAATAAATACCCCTCAACTCTTTTAATCGAATCTCCGGAAATTACCCGTAACCAACCGGGTATTCGGTCGAGTACAGGGAGTACTCGATCGAGTACGCCCAACTCGACTGAGTATCTTCATACTCGATCGAGTACTGACTCACCAGAACCTAAACCCATAACACCCAACACCTTACTCGACCGAGTAAGGCCCACTCGGTCGAGTAACCCCTATACCGAAACCTGTGGTATTACAGTCTTCCCTCCTTGAAAACGAACTTCGTCCCCAAAGTTCACACCCAAACCTACCTAGCATGCACACATACCATCTTACCAACCAACATCACTCAACACTCATTCTCCAACCTTGACACTAACTCACCCAATAAGGCCTACCTCAACAACGCCACTCAACTTAGCATCAACCGTAGAATAGCCTCTTTAACTTCATAATACCAACGAATGTCAACAACACAACAACCACCAACTCACTAGCAATTCTAATACCAACACAATCCGTCAAGCGAGCGAGAACGAACTTCGTCCTCGAAGTTTACTCACACACATAAACATCATCACCCAATCCGTTAACACTATCGAAGTTTACTCACACCCCTAAACATCATACTACTACAAGCACTGCCATTACCTGTAGTAAAATCGACCATCACACAATCCATCCTTATTCTACACCAACACTCAAACTTTCAATTGTAACCTATATGACCATCAAACTCTCTTGTCGCATCCTACTCCTCTTAAGATAAATTTTACGTCCTCGTAACTCACTAATACTAGGTCATTTGCTATACCTCCCATAATCTTCACTACCACCACATGTCAACGATAACCCACTATAACCTGAACACCTACAACCATTCCAATAACCAGGGCTCTCTTTCTCTAACAGTTCTCGTGCCTCCAATTATTCTGCACTCCATCCAACCTATATCATAAAATCCTCGTATAACCACTACTCCATCTCTTCAACATTACCGCCAAAATGATATACTTCTTTATACATGCACTTATCTCCACAATCATAACTCACGATCCATAATTGTTACACACACTTGCGCTAGATCCTCAAGTTTTCCTGTTTATTGTCGTAAAACTCATCCATAACTTAACGTAATACTAATTCCCAACAATCTATACTCACAGTCCCAATAAAGATCACGAACAACTCGCTGCTTCCAGCTTAGCACACACGCATTCCACAAAACGCTTGCCACAACTATATTAACCATGCCTCATATCGAAAGTATTCTAACAACCTCTCCCATTAACAAAATATCACCATACCATGACAACAACGGAAACATACGCAACTATCTTCCATATCTTACTCTACCCTCACTCCCAAGCCGAAACTGGTAAGAAACATTAATAAACAAAACAACACTCTATATGCTCAGACCGACACTGATAGTAAATAGCAGTAAACAAACAACAATCTATATAGCTGATATATTCTTTCGAAAGTTTGTCTCATCAGTAAATAAACATCAATCTATATAACCGTGCCCAGATCGCCATTCGAGGCACAACAACCATATCGATAGTCATCGCAACTTTTACAATCCCATAACACTGACTCGGCACAACTTCCTTGACCATAAGACTTTCTTAAAACCGCTTTATTAGATCACAACGCACATATTACACGGAATAACATATAACGACTTATAACTATCACACCATACCATTACTCGTGAGGTCAGAACCTTACACAAAAATTTACACATATCATGGACACATAAAGAAATCTAACTAGCCAATCCTGATCACGTAAGTTACTACTTGATAATGAATATCTCTCATCCGCACTTAACTCAGATGCCCTTCATAACATATCCATTCATCCGCACAATTATCACCACCCGACGAATGTAACCATATCGTCATAGGTACCCAACTACTAGAAAACACCTCCGATATCCCCATCTTATACCCCCTCACAACCAGGGGCGGCCCTTAAGTGGTTTAATTCGGTTCACCGAACCGGGCCCCGATAGGGTTGAGGGCCTCATTTGAAAAGCGTTATTGTTAAAGTACATATTAACGTTCTTTAAAGTTAATAATCCTTCATGTGGCATAGTGGTAATGGGCCTAATAGCAAACAACAGAGAGCCTATTGAGATCTCATGCTTGATTCCTCATGTTATCATTTTACATCAATTATTTTTGGGTCTTTTTGTTGTATTTCCATTTTCCATTATTTTCTTTTTTTCATTAGTTAGCTTTAATTAATTATTTTACTTTCATTCTTTTTTTATCTCTTATTTCGTCTTCGTAAATTTTAAAAGTTCATTCATATGAAGTTTCCCCTTCAATATTTAAAAGCAAATCCACCATATTAGTGTAAGTGACTTGATAATTTTGTCGTTTTTTAAAAAAAAAATCGTTGATCTTGCTTATGACCGTATTATCTTGAAACCTCTAGCACCCTTGTTTTACTTCTACTTCTAATTTAATCGGGTGTGAAAATCGTCTATAAGTTAAGAAGGTCATAAATAAGAATGGTGTTAAAAAAGTGATCTTATTTAACGAAACGAATATGTTATTGTCAATGATGCACTTACTGACTAATTTTTTTTTCTATTGTAGCCTTATTTTTCTAACTACTTTACTCCTAGAAATAAAAGTATAAAAACGTTAATTGGAAGAATTAGAGCGAACATTTGTTCAAAAGAAACAAAATAATATAATTAGAGTTTTATGACTAAAATCGAAACACTGACGCGATTAATTTTATATTTATAGTATTTCAAATTTTAAATATTACGCCTCCTCATACATTAATAGTCTCATATTTTCATATGACTATAAAAAAATACGAGGCGATCATCGTAAGGGCCTCCACCTAATATTTGGAGCAGGGCCTCCAAATCCAATGGGCCGCCCCTGCTCACAACCATACATACCAATCAGGCCTCCACCAAAATCAACCTTTTTAGGACGACTAACTTCCCTATTTAACATCATCCTTAACCACTAATGACAACCCACCATCATCTCTCATGCAAGTACTCTCTTGCTATCACTTTTAAATATAACAATTCATTTCCTCGCTTAGGTTATCATCCCAAATAACGAACGTCAAATCCATCAACAATATTTACCTCAACATTCTTTCCAATTCCTTCCTTAATTGTACCGTCACTTAACTCTCCACCAAAATCTCATATCGTGCAAATGCTCTACCAGCTTCTTACTTCCTTAACACCTCGAAACTCACTGTTAACATGTTGTCCTGAACTCCTATATAACCATTAACTCACGCCCTCTTATGACGCAATCGTACATTTCCATGATTCATTACTTTCAAGTTCCATAACTTTAGTCAACGTTCTCCTAGCTTACTTCATTCCCAATTAATTCATCTCTTTTTTTTATTTAACTCTCTAGTAATCTGGTTACCTTCTTGTTGCTCCACAACTCAAATTCCCTTCATTCATATCAATATCTTCTCATTCTTTCTTATCACTGATCCCCTCCCATCGTACTACTCACTCACACTTCTCACCATCAAGTCCACACAACTAACGGTTATTCTTTAATTAGTTGTATCTCCTTTTCGTATCCCTATAAAACCAAAAATTTACCTCATACCGTTAATTGCCCAAAGAATTATACACTAGGCTTACCTCTTGATAATCCAAATTCCCAAATTCGACCACTATCTTCACATCGCGGCATAACTCGATCTCAATATACACCATCCGTTTCCATCCCTCTATAACGACCTTCCAACCCATATATCCCTAACCAACACAATCCTAACCGTCTCCCTCTATAAATCCTTACACCTCTCAAGTTATCACTATTCACATCCTTCCTTTCAATCTTTCATCCTCACGTTTCTTTACACTTACATCACTCTTGCCCATATACACTTACTTTTATATTACTCGACACGCGACTATATCACTCACCATATCTCACAAAACATGCTCCTTGCCTCGATTGGCTCATCAATCTTCCCTCTTCTTTTTCCGCTATCCCTCACAACCACATATAACTCTTGTCCTCCCTATCCAACACATATCCCTCATAAGCCGGCATTCTCCATATCATCGCATCTGGTAACTTACGTATCAAGACCGTCACATAAATAAAAGAATGCTTTAATACCCAAAACATACATGTGCACATAACCTACTACTCAAAACATGTGTAAGAACCTAGCCGTTGACTCAAAACAACCGCCCAAAGAGATACTTGGTCAAGTGCATGACGTACTCTACCGAGTACAGGACACTCGGTCGAGTAATGAGACTACTCGGTCGAGTAATGAGACTACTCGGTCGAGTTCACGACTCCAGAAGCTGAACAGAATTATCACGAAAGATTACTCGGCCGAATATGGGTTACTCGGTCGAGTATGAAAGTGTAATACCCCGTAATTTAGTAAATGTGATATTAATAATTTATGCAGTTTTAAATAATTAATTACAGCAATTAAAATTAATAAATCAAAATAAGACGAGAAATATAATAAATAATAAATGAGTCGGGAAAGGAGATGGGCCGAGTAATTGGAAGTGTAAATGGGTCAAGCTTGTGTAGTAGTTGTATAGCCCATGTAAAATAATAATAATAATAATAATAATAATAATAATAATAATGATGATAATAATAATAATAATAATAATAATAATAATAATAATAATAATAATAATAATAATAATAATAATAATAATAATAATAATAATAATAATAATAATAATAATAATAATAATAACAATAATAGTAATAAAGTAATTACATAGTTTTCTAATTGCTCTCTTATAAATCTTAACCTACCTTATGAATAGAGATAAATACCTTTCCCTAGTTTATGATATGCAAACTGAAAATTTGAGAGAAGAGGAGGAGACGTAGAAGGAATAAAGACGGAATATACATCGCTAATTAACTCGAGGTAAGACCATCTATGTATACACCTTTGCCTCGCTATAACTAGTTAATTAGACCACCATGTGACTAAATAAGACCATGACCTTGGACGTTGACCACCATTGACCGATAGTAGAGGGGCGTTTGAAGGGGTTTATGTGGGTGGTTGTAACACGTGTTTTATGGTTGTTGGTTGTTAATATTCAGTTAAACCCAAATTGGACCCTCTATTGTGACTCGAACCTGGTATGGTTGGACTCGTGGTGGTATGGCTAGTCTATTGGTGGCCATAGGGTGGTCGGGGATGGTGGTTTGCGTAGGTAGTGGCCGAAATTGCGTTAAAACGGGGGAGGGTGTTTGTTTGGGAGTGACCGTCTTAAGACAAATACGGTAGCCGCGTTTATGACCGTGATCGAGGGTGGATGATACCGTTGGAACCGCCGTGGACCAGGGGTGTCTATTGTGGTAATCAGATGAGGTTTGGGGGCTGGTGTTGGTCGTGGTGTGGTGTTTTAACCACGGTGGTCAAGTCTCGAAAAACAGGGGAGCAACCCGTGTTATGGGGGCTGTTTTCGGGGGAGTTTGTGGTGGTTGTTCTGGCCTTAATTAGGGTGTGTTGGTTGTAGGGGTGAACAAAAAGTGGTCCGGACCGGCAAAACGGACCGACCCGGACCGACCGGTACTGTCCGGTCCAGACCGAATACATACCGGTCCGGTCTCCGGGTCCCAAAAAATATAGTGACCGGTCTCCGGTCCGATCCACAAAAAAAAATAAAAAAAAATTTGCCTTATAAATTAGTACCGGTCCGGTCCAAACCCGGAAAAAACCGGACCTAAAGGGTTCCAGTCCGGGTCCCCTTCTAACCGGTCCGGTCCGCGGTCTTGGGATATGTGGTTATCCGTTCCGCGGGTTCATCCGGTCCGGTCTGGTTTTGGATCGTTGAAGACCCCTAGTTGGGTGGCACTTGTCGAGGGTTGAGTGAAGAGTTTGGTGGTGGCTATACGTGGCAGGTTAGGTGGTGTTAGGTGGTGTTTGTGGTCGGGTTTTCGTGGGTGTGTCGAGTAGGTTTTGTCGATGTCAGGTTTTGAAGGGGACTATTAGGGCGGGTGTTTAAGAGTTGTTGGTAGCGGTTTGGCTGGTGGTTTTGTTCGTCGGTGTTCGTCGTGTTGCGGGCTAGGAGGTGGCAGGCTTGGGTGGAGCTAACGGTGGCAAGGGGAATCTTGAAGGACGGGTTTTGGTGGGGTGTTGGACTCGGTTTTAGCCGTGTTTAGTGGGTGTCTTATGTTGGGTGTTTCACGTGAATGTCATGGGTTTTGGGTATTTGTATACGGGTTGATTTATTAAATTATTGAGATGGGTTTTTATGTAATAATTTATACGAGCACATAAATAATATAATTAATTTATAAATAATATAATTAATTTATAACTAATTAATTAATGAATAAATAAAAAACAAAATTAGTTTAATTGTTTGTAATTTATATAATTAGAATTAGTAGTTATTGTGAATAATGATATCTTATTAGGTGATGGAATTGTTGAGACGGTTTGAAGTGGAATATTTCTAAGTATCTTATTGGATTGCTATTTGGGAGTATTTTGCCGAAAAGGTAGGATAACGATTCTACTTGACTTATTATTTATGTATCTTCTTATTTAATTGGGTGTTCTGTTAATTGATTTGAACTGTTTAGATAATTGGATTATACATATCTTGTATAATGTGATCGGAAGGGGTTGTATTGGATATTCTTGAGACGGTGTGGTAGGTAGCCATTGTTGTTACTACTGTTGGTTGATAATGGGTTGGATATCAGGTTTAGCCTGGTTGAGGTAGACATCATGGTAAGAGCCTTCGGGTGATGTGATATAAACTTACTGGCTGAGGTGGACATCATGGTAAGAGCCTTCGGGTGATGTATTATAAACTTACTGGCAGACACCGTTTAATACCTTCGTGGTGGTGTACTGGGAGAATAGTTGATTTGGCATTTGTGTTTGAATCTTTGTACTATTGATATTATTTGTCTTGAGATTGTTATCCTACTCAACCTCGTGGTTGACAGTGTATTCGTGAACACCTATGATGAACCATAATGGGGAGCAGATTTGACAGGTACTAAAGATTAGCTGACTTGGGAGCATTGGGACGCGAGCTCAACTTGGACCATAGTTGCTGTCTAGATCACTTAGTTGACTTATACAACTTTATTTATGTAATTTCCGTTGCGTAGTAAATTGTAATGTTAAGGTTTATATTTAATCGGTTGGCAATGTAATAAAACTGTTATTTCAGTTAAAGGTATTAAAGTACTTTGGTTTGTTTTAATTTGTATAATTTACCTCGGGCAACCGAGACGGTAATAGTCTTATTTATTGGGAATGTCTTGCTAAAGGCTCCTAAATAAATGGGGGTGTTACAAAGTGGTATCAGAGCAAAACGATCCTCAGGCCTAACCAATGAATTTAATAATGAATATAGGATGTGTCTAATAAAATGAACCCAGGTAGAAACTGTTAGGAGTCCTTTCGGCTTAAGATAAGAAGGTACCCTCACTCTAAACCCCGGCCCTTCTAGTTTTGAACCGGTTACCTTGAGAGATAATGAAGAGTGGGGTAAATTATAATAAATATTTTTATTTTATTTTATTAGGAGTAATTGTTGCCTTGGACGTGTATTGTTTTCGTTAATGACCGAGGTTACGGGACGTAACCTTGATTTTAAGGAGAGTGGAATGGATGAAGTAATTGTGAATTGATATTGATTAAATGATTGGATGTTATAGTAGTATCATGTCTAGTGATATGCGGTTTTGTGAATCCCGAAACCATGCTATTTACAATATTATGAAATAATTAAATTTGTGATATGAATGCTTTAGAGTAGATACTAGTCGTGTGTGAAAGTTTGATGACCAAGTTGTGTGGATAGGAGGGTGTTAATGAGGGCTTGTGACCTAGTAAAAAGGAAACCTAGAGCTGAACTTTATTCTATCAGATTTTTACCCCTAATTTATTTAGTTGCCGTTTGACCTCTGTTAATCGTCTAAGGTTTAAATTTTTATGAGTGATAACCCAGTGAGTTATCTTTCTAATGTCATTGGTCTCATGATCAAAATTTTTAGATTTGGGAGAAATAAATATTTTAGTGGACAGTGGTTGGAATATTCCTGTACAGTTATGTTTTCGACAAACAATTTTGGAAAATTTCTCATTTAATATGTACTTAATATTTTTGCTTAATTCCAACTCCACTGTTTAAAATATTCAAATAAGTTTTCAAATTAATAAGCCACGTTGCAAGATAAATGTTTGACAATTAATAGTGATTTTTACAAGTTGACCCAAGTTTTTGACAAATTGCTAATCAGTTTCTGTTTCGACCCACTGAATTGTAAAAATCCTTATAAAATGATTATTTGAGATTTGGGCTTAATCTTTTTTTCTCATGTTTTGAAAACTCCTTATATTTTCTAGAAAGTATAAAAACTCAGTGTAGAATGTAACGGTTATTTAATGGTGATTTTTGAAAGCTACATCTTGACTCTGATTTCCGAAAACGCGAGTTTTACCAAAAGTTTAATATAAATGTTTTATCAATACTTAACCTATGATAGTTTGAAGGTATGAGTGATTATAGGAGGACCTAAGGAGGGTTAATAAAGGATAGAATTGACCACACCTTATCTTGGTAAGTATAGAATATTTAAAATGTTAAGCCATCTTTCCTCGTGTAGAAACTTATGTTGTCTTGTTTTACTTTTATAGAACCATGCCTCCAAAGAGATCTAAACCTACACCCTCTGCCATGTCCCAAGAGGAGATTGACCGTTTGATATCGATGAATGAGGCTTTGACTTCGACTCTGAAGGCTAAGAGGTCAGTTCAGGGTCCAGCAAAGATGAGTGCTATTATCGCAAGGCACAACCCGATGAAATATGATGGATTAGGGGAACCATCTTTATTTGGGGATTGGCATAGGGAGTTTGACAACCTTTTGTGAGTTGTTGGGTTATCCCGCGGAGTTGCAAGTAGATCAAGCTGCTTACTATTTGAGGGGAAAAGCGGGTTTGTGGTGGAATCGTAGTAAAGAGGTCATAAGGGAAGCTTGGAGGGAGATTGATGAACCTTTTATCAGTTGGAAGGGTTTCAAGGAGAATATGAGAGCTGTATTTGTACCAGAACATATTAGGAGTAAGATGAGAGCTGAATTTGATTCTTTCAAGATGACTAAGGAGATGACAGTAGAGACTTATTATAACAGGTTTATGGAATTGTCAGAATATGTAGCTGATTTGAATTTTAGTGATGAGATGTTGGCACTTAGGTTTGAAAAGGGATTAACAACCACTATTAAGAAGAGGCTTGCAGCTGGTCAGCCAAGTACCATGGATGATGTTTATCAGCGAGCTGGGCACGCAGAGAGGATTGCAGATATGTTAAAGGGAGAGAAGAGGGAGAAGGAGGAAAAGAAGAGGAAGGGCGAGAAGAGGAAGGTAGAAAGTACAACTGAGAGTGCAGGAGGCAGTAAGAAGCAGAATGTGGGTCAAACTCAATCATATTTTTCGAGTGGAGGGTCGTGTAGTGGAAATAGTAATGTGAATTATTTCAGGTGTGGGAAGCCGGGACATAGGAGGTTTGAGTGTAGGGTAAATTTGGTCAAGCAAGGAGGTGGCAATGGAAATGGAGGATATGGAAATGGGAACCAAAGGAACTACCAAACTCCAATACAGAGTGTAGGGAGCAATAGAAATACAGGGCAATGGAGTACCCAGAGGAGCTACAACAATAGGCAAGGCAATGGAGTTGATCATAGTAATGGTGGGAAGACTTTTGGAACAGCTAGTAGAGTACAAGGGAATGGGGAGAAGGGCAACTAGTATTTATTTGAGAGGATTAGACTCTTGTCATTTATATAAGAATTAAGTTGTTAGTAGTTCTAATAAAGTAGTAGTAGTAGTAGTAGTTCCGAAACTTCGGGACGAAGTTTATTTTTAGGGGGGTAGAATGTGACACCTCGTGTTTTGAGTTAATTTTGTGATACATTTTCGTGTTTTAAGTTTATTTTATGATATATTTTGATAAGCATGATATGGTTTGATAATGATTAAGTAAGTTAATTGTGTTGCAATGATAATGAGTTGAACTGGCAGTCAGATGTGTTGATGGTTTCATGGGACTTTTGTAGCATTTTTTTTGGTGAACTTCGGGACGAAGTTCATTTTAAGGGGGGAAGACTGTAATACCCCGTAATGTAGTAAATGTGATATTAATAATTTATGCATTTTTAAATAATTAATTACAGCAATTAAAATTAATAAATCAAAATAAGACGAGAAATATAATAAAATAATAAATAAGTCGGGAAAGGAGTTGGCCGAGTAATTGGAAGTATAAATGGGCCAAGCTTGTGTAGTAGTTGTATAGCCCAGGTAAAATAATAATAATAATAATAATAATAATAATAATAATAATAATAATAATAATAATAATAATAATAATAATTATAATAATAATAATAATAATAATAATATTAATAATAATAATAATAATAATAATAATAATAATAGTAATAATAATAATAGTAATAATAATAATAATAATAATAATAATAATAATAATAATAATAATAATAATAATAATAATAATAATAATAATAATAATAATAATAATAATAATAATAATAATAATAATAATAATAATAATAATAATAATAATAATAATAATAATAATAATAATAATAATAATAATAATAATAATAATAATAACTAGTTTTGAAACCCGTGAAAAATCACGGGTCCTATACAAATTTCCTTTTTTTATTAATATCACTTGTATAAAATATATTTTGATTTGAAAACATTGCAGAGATAAAATAGGATGTAAATTATGAGATTGAACATAATAACACGGTAATATAAACAATAATAATAATATGAGATTAGTGGAGAATAGAGGCATTGTATATATTTGTCGTTAAAATGTGGGTCTTTGTAAAAGATACAAAAAAAATCTAATCATGAGTAACTCTTCTTCTCCTCTATTAACAACCTAGTAAATTAATGGGATTTACGCATTTAATAGAGAGTTTTTTTTTGAATGTATATGTTGAACGGATGACGTTGCTCATTGCTCTGATGATTCATGATTTATGCTAACTCGTAAATTCAGTAATGATTTGCATTCTCAATTCATCATACTCAAATTAAATAGTCTAATTACATGTATATAGACATAAGTTGTTTATATAGAAATCAATGATTAATACTTATACATGGGTTATGTATTATGTAACTTCAAGATATTGGTGCTCCGGAGATTGAGGAGTTTCTTAACCGTCAATTTACCAAAGGCGGTCAAGTTTTTGTCTTTCAATAGCTAAAAGAAAAATAGCCTAACAAAGTGAATGAAGTAAGACTAATATAGTAATTGAATACATTGAATACGTGTCTCTCTATTTCAAATTTAATTATCATTTGATGGTTTTTTTCTCTTGTAAGAATTATTCGTCAATATTGTGTCGATACTATCACTACAACTAAAAGGCCAAAAATAACTAATAGGCTAAAACCCTTAGCATAATTATTGGAACAATAATAGATAGGCTAATATCAATTAAAATGATCAACGACATAAAAATACATCCTCATATATAATGGTGATTACTCCATTCAAGACCTTCAGATTTGATCATCCATATGAACACATCTTCCAACATCAACTATCGTGTTAACTGATATTGAACTAATATCTGAAATAAAAAAAAATTGATAATTCTTAAATTGTGTTCTGTACTCACCGATTGTCATGTTTTAATAATTAAAATAGGAAAATCCCCAAAAAAAAAAGAAATTCCAAGAAAAAAAATGAGAAACATCATGCTACCTCTTAAAAAATCCACATATTTGTCGATTGTCATTTGCACGTATTGATCTCCAAGTATATCATGCTCCTGAAAATTCAATCAATTGTACAAATTTGTATTATGCCAAAATCAATTATACACGAAATACAAAATTGCATAAGATATACCTAGTATATGTAAAATATTATCAAATGAGTTTTGTATTAATAATTAAAATAGGAAAATCTCCCAAAAAAAACAATTCCAAGGAAAAAAAATGAGAAACATCATCCTCTTAAAAAATCCACATATTTGTCGATTGTCATTTGCACGTATTGATCTCTAAGTATGTCATGGTCCTGAAAATTCAATCAATTGTACAAATTAGTATTATGCCAAAATCAATTGTACATGAAATACAAAATTGCATAAGATATACCGAGTATATTTAAAATATTATCAAATGAGTTTGACCAATATAGTAAAATCTTATAATGGAAAAGAGAACATGAGAAAAACGAATGAGTTGTAGGTTGATAAAAAACTATAATAAAAATGCATGTCTATTGTTGTGCTCATGGAATAAACATTATCATCTCAAGAAAAAAAAATAGTAATTAAGAAGTCATAATATCATCAAAAGTTTTAAGGTAAACTAAAAATATGAATCATTATAAAGAAACTTGAGAAATGAGTTATGGAGAAAGAAGATGAAATGTATGGTTAAATGCTTGTGGTGAATTGAATAAAGTATTGAAGTGGAAGAAGATAAAAAGTTTATTGTCTTCTTTAATTTTTTCTAATATTGTAATTGTAAGAATAAATATTAGGGGACATAAAAGAAAATAATTATGATGATGAGACTTGTAATATGACTTCTTGAAATCATGTGGTTATATCACATGTCATTTAAAAATGTATTCAATGTTAGCCTTTTTATACTATTTATTATATAGATTTTAAAGAAATAAATAAATGTATACTTTAATTTTATGAGTTGTGTTAATATGAAAAAATTTAACCGATTCACTAACATCTATGTTCTCTTCCAAAAATTTCAATTAAAATGTGAAATATAATTGTAAATTATGAAACTTTTATGTGAATTTTGGTAAATTACATCTTTTTTTGGTTTTTTTAGCTCATCAAATCTTTAATATATACATTTAATTTAAGAATATTAATGATGTCTTTTGATTTTCTTTATTTGTATGTTACATAATATGTAATGATATTTTTTTAAGGAGTTTTAGTAATCATTCATTTTTTTTATAAGAATTATATCAAATAACCAATAATCTATAATAATTAATAAATAATTAAATAATCAATAAAAATTAGTAGTAATTAATGGGGTATAAAATATTAAATGCTAATGCCATGTGAAATTAAATTAAATGCTTTAATCTAACCTTTTAACTATATTGTATAGATTTACTTAAGTATTTACAGAATTTGTTTGTAAATTACTTAAATTAAATAAATATTTTCTTTTCTATATATTTTATATTTTCCAAAACCTTATCCTTTACGTGAAATAATTTCATGAACTAAATACACGGTATTACTACCCTTTTAAAATTCTTTTATTAATGTTTAACTTCACTTAAGTATTTACAGAATTTGTTTATAAATTACTAAATTAAATAAATATTTTCTTTTCCATATATTTTATATTTTCCTAAAAAAATATATTATATGATCTTTAATACTAATTTGTCGATTAAATAGTTCTGTAAAACATCTTCTATATACAATAAAGTTATAGTAGCAACAATAGTGAATTAATGCCTTTAAAAACAAGTAGTGAATTAGTGAAAATACAATTTTTTATTTTGTTTTTAACTTCATTTATTCATTTTCGTTCTTAATTTCTTATGTATTCAGTTTTTTTTATTTTTATTTCGAATACATATAAATAATACTATTCCATATGAAATATCTTGAAATTATTAACTTATAATTAATGCGTATTTTTTTATTGTAGTTTTTTTAGTTAATTAAATTTAAAGCTAATGGAATATGGATGGATTTTAAAGGGAATAAGTATTTTAAATTAATGCAATATAATAATAAATTGGATAATCCATGTCATATTAGTTTTCCAAGTCACATTCACACGTGGCTTTTTTCATCCCATGTGGCATTATCTACGTGGCATTTTTAGGCTAGCCTTTTAATAATAATAATAATAATAATAATAATAATAATAATAATAATAATAATAATAATAATAATAATAATAATAATAATAGTAATAATAATAATAGTAATGATAATAATAATAATAATAATAATAATAATAATAATAATAATAATAATAATAATAATAATAATAATAATAATAATAATAATGATAATAATAATAATAATAATAATAATAATGATAATAATAATAATAATAATAATAATAATAATAATAATAATAATAATAATAATAATAATAATAATAATAATAATAATAATAATAATAATAATAATAATAATAATAATAATAATAATAATAATAATAATAATAATAAAAAGGTAATTACATAGTTTCCTAATTGCTCTCTTATAGATCTAAACCTACCCTATAAGTAGAGATAAATACCTTGCCCTAGTTTATGATATGCAAACTGAAAATTTGAGAGAAGAGGAGGAGACGTAGACAGAATAAAGACGGAATCTACATCGCTAATTAACTCGAGGGAAGACCATCTATGTATACACCTTTGCCTCGCTATAACTTGTTAATTAGACCACCATGTGACTAAATAAGACCATGATCGTGGACGTGGACGTGGACCACCAGGGATTTACCAGACCACCGTTTACCACCATTGACCGATAGGAGAGGGCCGTTTGAAGGGGGTTTATGTGGGTGGTTGTAACACGTGTTTTATGGTTGTTGGTTGTTGATATTCGGTTAAACCCAAATTGGACTCTCTATTGTGACTCGAACCTCTTATGGTTGGACTTGTGGTGGTATAGCTAGTTTATTGGTGGCTATAGGGTGGTCGAGGATGGTGGTTTGCGTAGGTAGTGGCCGAAATTGCGTGAAAACAGGGGAGGGTGTTTGTTTGGGCATGACCGTCTTAAGACGAATACCGTAGCCGCGTTTGTGACCGTGGCCGAGGGTTGATGGTACCGTTGGAACCGCGTGGACCAGAGGTGTCCATTGCGGTAGTCAGTGGAGGTTTAGGGGCTGGTGTTGGTCGTGGTGTGGTGTTTTAACCACGGTGGTCAAGTTTCGAAAAATAGGGGAGCAACCCGTGTTGGGGGGTTGTTTTCGGGGGAGTTTGTGGTGGTTGTTCTGGCCTTACTTAGGGTGTGTTGGGTGGCACCTGTCAAGGGTTGAGTGAAGAGTTGGGTGGTGGTTATAGGTGGCAAGTTAGGTGGTGTTTGTGGTCGGGTTTTCGTGGGTGTGTCGAGTAGGTGTTGTCGATATCGGGCTTTGAAGGGGACTGTTAGGGCAGGTGTTTAAGAGTTGTTGGTAGCGGTTTGGCTAGTGGTTTTGGTCGTCGGTGTTCGTCGTGTTGCGGGCTAGGAGGTGGCAGGCTTGGGTGAAGTTGACGGTGGCTAGGGGAGTCGTGAAGGACGGGTTTTGGTGGGGTGTTGGATTCGGTTTAAGCCGTGTTTAATGGGTGTGTTTTGTTGGGTGTTTCACGTGAATGTCATGGGTTTTGGGTATTTGTGTACGGGTTGATTTATTAAATTATTGAGACGGATTTTTGACGTAATAATTTATACGAGCACATAAATAATATAATTAATTTATAATTAATTAATTAATGAATAAGCAAGATACAAAATTAGTTTAATTGTTTATAATTTATATAATTGGAATTAGTAGTGATTGTGAATAATGATATCTTATTAGGTGACGGAATTGTTGAGACGGTTTTAAGTGGAATATTTCTAGATATCTTATTGGATTGCTATTTGGGAGTATTTTGTCGAAAAGGTAAGATAACGATTCTACTTGACTTATTATTTGTGTATCTTCTTATTTAATTGGGTGTTATGTTAATTCAATTAAACTGTTTGGATAATTGGATTATACATATCTTGTATAATGTGATCGGAAGGGGTTGTAATGGATATTCTTTTAGACGGTGTGGTAGGTAGCCATTGTTGTTGCTACTGTTGGTTGATAATGGGTTGGATATCAGGTTTAGCCTGGCCGAGGTAGACATCATGGTAAGAGCCTTCGAGTGATGTGATATAAACTTACTGGCTGAGGTGGACATCATGATAAGAGCCTTCGGGTGATGTATTATAAACTTACTGGCAGACACCGTTTAATACCTTCGTGGTGGTGTATTGGGAGAATAGTTGATTTGGCATTTGTGTTTGAATCTTTGTACTATTGATATTATTTGTCTTGAGATTGTTATCCTACTCAACCTCATGGTTGACAGTGTATTCGTGAACACCTGTGATGAACCATAATGGGGAGCATATTTGACAGGTACTAAAGATTAGCTGACTTGGGAGCATTGGGACGTGAGCTCGACTTGGACCATAGTTGCTATCTAGATCACTTAGTTGACTTATACAACTTTATTTATGTAATTTCCGTTGCGTAGTAAATTGTAATGTTAAGGTTTATATTTAATCGGTTGGCAATGTAATAAAACCATTATTTCAGTTAAAGATATTAAAGTACTTTGGTTTGTTTTAATTTGTATCATTTACCTCGGGCAATCGAGATGGTAATCGTCTTATTTATTGTGAATGTCTTGCTAAAGGCTCCTAAATAAATGGGGGTGTTACAGAAAGATACTCAGCCGAGTAAGGCATACTCGGTCGAGTATCGGCACGGTCATCAGCAACGTCCATTTTTTGTAAAACAGTCATATCTCACTCGTTACTTGATCATTTTGGGCATGTGACCTATAGTTAGAATAGTAAGAGGACAAGCTATCACCTCCAGTTAAAATTACAGCCATAGCATTTCTAGAACTTGACTTATGACAGTTTTAAGACAGCTCTTCCATAATTGGTCTTTATACAAATCAAATTTTCTAAACAAAGCAACTTGGACATGAGTAAGGGAAACGATAACAACTCAATACTTCTAAAAACTAGTACATTGGTTAACTTTTATCATATCCACATGTAAATTAAACACAACAAAAACTTACGATAACATACGTAAACATGCAATTCTATATACTATACTTCGCTACCCTTTCGAAAGCCAAGTAATAAATCACACATCATTCTCAAAAGTCTATCATGTTCAACTATACATTCCACTTTCTCATTTCATCCAAACTTCACAAAACCACAAATACATGTACAACACACGTTACTCCAAACACATAATAACTCTCAAGACATCCCCATGTTGACCGGCTACAGATTGTAAGGGTCTCAATGCGACTTCGGGACGTCTCCCAAGTCTTTGCAGTAGCTCCAAACAACTCTCTCCGGGTTCATTTTATTTAGACTCCCTATGTTCATTAGGTTCATTGGTTTTAGGTTCCAGAATCGTCGCTCTGATACCAGTTTGTGACACCCCCAGTACATACCAAGGTGCCTTACCGGGACCACCCTAGCATGAGAGACCGTCACCATCTCGGTTGTCTGAGGTTAGTATATCAAATTTACCAATCCAAAACACAATTATTAAAGTATAACTGATTAATGTTTACATGTTACAAAATCCAAAAACCAAAGTAAAAGTTACTAATGTCCAACGACTAAAAACTGAATGATAAATCTCTTGACAGGGGAAGCTAGACTCGAGTGATGACTCCCCATGACGGCCCCATAGCTAGTTGATGGTATCAAATCTAAACCTCGCAAGTGAACGAGTTCATTGCACTAATTGAGGGTCGAATACACAAGGAGCATGGGAGAATATTAATCGTTTTGAATCTTGTGTTTAGCTAAGTCGACAATAATTGAGAAAGAAATTTAGCTAATCAACTAGACTAAATAAACTAAAATGCAATTGAACTAATTATGGAAATAAAGCAAGAAAATTAAAATGATGTAATTCAAGGAATTAAAAGCCTAGGACCCGATTTTCACCAACAATTCATAATTCATCATCATGCTTCCCTTAGCTAGTCAATGGGGTGATATGTAAGGAGGAGATGGCTCTAATTCGCCTAATACCCCTCCTCTCGGGTTCGCATTAGGACACTAGTCCTCCCAACCCCCCTCCCTTTCGGTCTCGGAGGTCGGAATCCTAAGGTAGAGGCCTCGACTACCCTAGAAATGTGCACTTCTCTAAGGTATACTAGCTTCTCCTAAGTCCATCAAGCCCTCATCATTTTCCGGGTCATCCAACTCCTTCTCTCGAAGGTTGAATTCAAACGCTAGCCTAGAGGTGCCCTCCCTTGGTTCTCCCTTTCGGTCTCAACCTAGGTTAGCAATATGACCAATTTCCGGGTACCTAATTCTCGACCTAACCAACCCTCGTTGGTGGATAAGGGTCACAAACCAACATTACCCAAAATTGACCACTTCACAAAATCAATCCTCTAGTCTACCCTTACTAATCCTCCCCAACAACTACCTTTTAACGGAAATCAATCAAGCAAATTACTCGTGTTGGGTCAAACCGAGTCCTAGTTAAAGGACTACTCACTAATTATTTTAAGTAAGACAAGATAATTAGTAAAGATGGATTCTTTACCCATAAAAATAATCTAAAATTAATTTCTACAATTAAACATGTAACAACCAACAAATCAATTAGGAAAGGCTAATTAAACTAAGATAGCAAATGATTAATGCAAAAAGTAACAATCTTTGACTCAACAACTCAAAGGTTCAAGCTTTGAAAGGGGAACAACAATGGTGAACATGAAAAGATGAACAAGAGGGGAAAATGATAATCTAGCAACAAAAGAGAAATTCAAACAAAACAATCAAATTATAACTAGGAAGAAAGTAAATGTAAACAATTGAAATTAAAGAGAGAAATAAGAGGGAGAATTATACCAACAACATGGAAACTTGAATTGATGGAATGAAGATCTTGGATAAACAAGAGAACAATTGTATTAATTTTTGAGTTAAGATTACAACTTGGGTAAGAGGAAAATTGAGAGAGGAAAATAAATTTAGGGTTCTACAAAATATTTAGAAAGGAAATTAAATCTATCTAGCCTAATTGGTAGTCTAATTCTAAGGTAGATAGTTGTGTGTGTAATGAGAGGTGTCCTATATAGATCATCTAGTTACAAGTTTAATTGAAATAATTACAACAATAATAATCAAATACTAATTCTAATAATAATAATAATAATAATAATAATAATAATAATAATAATAATAATAATAATAATAATAATAATAATAATAATAATAATAATAATAATAATAATAATAATAATAATAATAATAATAATAATAATAATAATAATAATAATAATAATAATAATAATAATAATAATAATAATAATAATAATAATAATAATAATAATAATAATAATAATAATAATAATAATAATAATAATAATAATAATAATAATAATAATAATAATAATAATAATAATAATAATAATAATAATAATAATAATAATAATAATAATAATAATAATAATAATAATAATAATAATAATAATAATAATAATAATAATAATAATAATAATAATAATAATAATAATAATAATAATAATAATAATAATAATAATAATAATAATAATAATAATAATAATAATAATAATAATAATAATAATAATAATAATAATAATAATAATAATAATAATAATAATAATAATAATAATAATAATAATAATAATAATAATAATAATAATAATAATAATAATAATAATAATAATAATAATAATAATAATAATAATAATAATAATAATAATAATAATAATAATAATAATAATAATAATAATAATAATAATAATAATAATAATAATAATAATAATAATAATAATAATAATAATAATAATAATAATAATAATAATAATAATAATAATAATAATAATAATAATAATAATAATAATAATAATAATAATAATAATAATAATAATAATAATAATAATAATAATAATAATAATAATAATAATAATAATAATAATAATAATAATAATAATAATAATAATAATAATAATAATAATAATAATAATAATAATAATAATAATAATAATAATAATAATAATAATAATAATAATAATAATAATAATAATAATAATAATAATAATAATAATAATAATAATAATAATAATAATAATAATAATAATAATAATAATAATAATAATAATAATAATAATAATAATAATAATAATAATAATAATAATAATAATAATAATAATAATAATAATGAAAGCTTCGGGGGCTCGGGTGGCCGCTTACATTTTTACTAGACTTAGCTTTGCTATTGCTAAGGGCGTGGGAGCCCAGATTGTATCTCGGCTCCCCACCAATTTCATGTAAACTTTTGTTTTTCATTTAATGAAAGCTGCGCGCATCCTTATAATAAAAAATAAAATAAAATAAAACTAAAATAAAAATAAAATAAAAATAAATAATAAATAATAATAATAATAATAATAATTAATAATAATAATAATAATATTAATATTAATAACAAACCTAATAAACTAATCGACACATTACAAGAGAATCCAACAAAACAATCGACATAATCGAGAAAGGGCAAAAGAGAGTAGTGGGGGTGCGGTTGCCGGTCAACCGGCGGCCGGGGTTGACACCGGTAGCGAGTCCATTGAATCAAGGGGAAGAATTGATGTTTTTTTGTTGTGTGCCGATTGACCGGCAGACGGGATACCGGTAGAGAGCACACAAAATGATGCGAGATTTGAAGAGGTGTAGTCTATGCCGGTCTGTCGGCTGCCGGGGTCATGACCGGTGGCGAGTCTTCACAAAAAAGGAGAGAAATTGATGATGTTTGTGCCGGTGGGGGTAGTCGACTGCCGGTTGACCGGCATAAGACTCAAAGCTTCAATTTAGCTCGGTTTCGAGCTCGAGTAGATAAACGAATTGATGATGACTGATTGTTGTTGGTGATTGCTCCTGCGGTTGTCGCGGGTTGCTGCTGCTGTTATTATTGGTGTTGGTGACGGGATAAATGGTGGTGATTGCGATGAAGCAGGGGAATGTCGGGCGGCTGCTTGTCGTGTGAATGGTGGTTTGCAGGTCAGATGGTGGTCGGAATTGGGCTGTTCCATGGTGAAGCTTGTTGATTAATGGAGATGATGATGGAACTATGATGGTGAGTGATGGTGATAATGGAGAAGCAGGGGAAGAAGACGAAATGCAGGGGATATTAGTTATGGAGGTGCTGGTTCATGGAAGGTTAAAGTAAACCTTTGACTTTCCTTTTTCCGGTTTTCATTTGATCCGTTTTTGCTATCTGACCCGTCTCAATTCCGTCTTGATTTATTCTAAATCGAATCTCCTCTTTATTATTTCGCCTTACCTACAAATTATTATAATAAAGTAATAATAATAATAATATTAAATAAATATCCGGATAATTAATAAATATGACTACGACGACTAATTGTTATAAATTACTAATTTAAATGAGCTATAAACAATGAAACGCACAAAAATCGAGTCGGATTAAAGTATAAATGTGTGGTAAAAAGCGACTAAAATACTACTCATCAAAACTCCCCACACTTACACCTTACTCGTCCTCGAGTAAGCTCATTAAATTAACTAAGACGCGTAATATAAAATGAGCAAATAGCAAGTGCTTTATTATAAAATACGAATCGGGTTTAGCTACACCCGTAGCCCTTTCAACTCACAATTTGACACTTATGAGGTGAAATGCCCTATTGCAAGGCAAGTAAGGTCTTGCTTTAAAATTTTGGTTCAAATAGGCACTTAACTACCAAATTATGCATAGAAATGAACCGATCAAAATGCACACACTTGCCTGAATCAAGCGGAGTTTTCAAAGCCGAACAAAGAGAATCTAAAGTGGAGGATGTCGTCTCCGGTTATTACCAAGGTGTCGACTCCCTAATTATAGCTCAAGTAGCCAACATCGACAACACGGGGTGCCGAAGAAACAAATTCTAGGCGGGAAATGGGAAGTACTTCGCTATACTCCCAAGAATGACATGACACACGCAAGATTCGACTCCATATCAAACCTTTGACCAAAAAGAGACCAAAGTCCGACTCTCACAGGTTTCACTAGTCACTCAAATTAAAGAACGGGGTGATTTTTGTGACAAAAAGTAACAAAAATCACTCTCTTAACTCAACTTGCGAAGCATGCCCGTAATCTAATATGGTACTATATCCAATTTCCGCAAGAGAAATATCAAATGATGTACATACAAGAGAGACAATCAGGTTGTAATGGGGCTTGAGTTCGGTGAAAAGGGTTTGGTGCAAGCACCATTTTAGGATATGTGGGGCTAAAGATCGAGTAGTCGCCACGTCTAACCAATCCACTAAACCATAGAAAATACAAAACAATTCCTCCATAAAATTTGGCAAAAATTGCCATTTCTATCCATTCATTTCATTCTTTTCAAAACAAGATCAATTGCAAATCCATCAACCCTTTATTTGACACAAAATATACATTCTTTTCTTTTTGTTTTTCATTTCATTTTTTCTCTTTTTCTATTTGTTTTTCATTTCATTTTTTTCTTTCTTTTCCTTCACTTGTAACCTCCTTAACAATTGCAAAATTGGCCAACCATCAAGCTTCATTTCACTTATGTGATATTTCGGACCGTTCACCTCAATAAAATCAAATTTCCTACCCTATTATACTCCTCAAAACAACTACAAAGACGAACTACTCACAAAGGGTGAGGTGTTTATGGAATGTAGTTATTTTATTGGAAATGAAATGACAAGGCTTCGGCACAAATTGGGTAAACAAAAGGGAAAGATGATCAAATGGGTGAAAAATAAGCTTATTTGGCTATGAGAAGTTACTTTATTTAACAAAATTGTCTCAATATGCACATCAACACTTCTACGGTAAGGAGTGAGCACCATACTTATGCGTTTTGACATGACATACCACGTAAGGAGAACTACTCTCATGACCTAAACGGGGCCGGTTTGATGGACCGGCCATATGAAGGCTCTATCCTCACATTTTAGTAGCTATGTTGGTCCTAGGTCAAGTCTAGGGTCCAATACGGTCTCACATGGTGGTCGCAACTCGGTTGTTAAGCTAGAATTCCGGGTTTTTTCAAGAAAAAACCCTAACATGTGTCATCAAGAGGTACGAGCTATCAAAAGGGAAATGACACAGGCAAAATAAATTATCATCATTGGCAACATATGCCCTCCACATTTAGACTCCCTATGCAAATTTTTACAAACGAAATGCAACGTGTATGTGTTAGATTCATTAATTTACATATTCATATATGAATTAATTTATTTAGTCATAAAATAAATGCTAGATCTTATGCATGCAAACTTAATAAAAGGAGATGAAAAAATCGATTTCTCACCATCTTATTTTCGGCCATTTGGGCACCAACAAGATCTCCTTCTTGTTAGTTCTTGAGCTTCCTTATAATGGATGAACAAGGTTCAAATTAGAACCTCTCCCAAAAGCATATACCCAAGGAAATCCCTTAATAACTTATATAATTATGAACTAGTAATAATATAAGTTTTACTTAAAATTTGACACAAAAATATTAATTTGTTCTCTTGAATATTTCAGTCAAGAGAGGAGTGATTTGTAGTATTTTTCTCTCTAAAACTTCACAAGGTTTTAGAATAATATAAATGAATAATTGTCTCTTCTCAAGAGTAGTGTATATCTCAAAAAATATAAGACCAACCCTTTGCTTGTGTGGGTGGAAAAACCGGGTAGGGGAAGGGAGAAGGGCCAATGCATGATCCTCTATTCTTCCCAAGAAAAAGACTAGGCATACATGGCTAGGAGATTAGGATATAATTGTGTTTTCCACTAAAATATTTAACGCAATAACACCCTAACCCATCCCCAAAATTTCGGTACACTTAGGATAAAATGGGTAGTCCATTTTATTTTGTCACTTGTCAATTTTGTCATGTGTCACATGTTACATGACATGTTACACTATAATGTATTTTTAACATATTAAAAATCAACATATCATTAAAATATGCCACATACAAAATTTAACTAGTAATTCATAATTACTTGTACCAAAATGGTTTATCAAAATTATAAATTACAACGTCTTGTATTTATAATAAATTATTCATTCAATTTCAATTTCAATTGTTTCGTAAACAATAATTTTTATCTAAGTAATAAAATAATTCAATTACTTAGACCGTATCTAATTTAATCAAATTACAATAAGACACGTTAACTTTACTCACAAGATCATCCGTCAATTTTAAGCAATTTAATTAACTCGTATCGGCATACGATTAATTAAATGATCAATTAAGAGTATTTGCCTATAGGTATGACCTAAGGGGATCAACTGATCACCACCATCGCACGACAGTAATGTCAAACTCTAGTCAGCCAATCATTACCGATATGTGTGAACTAGTTGACTGTAAAATATTACATCCCACATGTATTCTTAAAATGAGATTTAAACATGTGATCATTATGATCAACAGTTGTGATCGCATTATTGTCGGAGGACACTTATTCCAACAATCTCCCACTAGTCCTCGACAAGTGTGCGTCACCAATTCTCTTGTCCTATTACTATCTCCCACTCAATGCAAGATGTCTTTCAGGTCATACTTGCAAGTGATCATATCGAGATTGGTTTCCTCGATCTGGAGAATAACTGATTGACCGGGATTATCTACCATAGACACCTTCCGAGCGTGGCCATGCATTTCCAGTTCATTACTCCTCGAGTGGCCCTGAGATATTGTTATAACCCTGACAAGGGGTGGACAATTCCTATCGCACTATTCCCTTCGACTAGCCACAACCATCATAACCCAAAATATGCCCATTTGATTGACCCCTTTTTGAAGGTCGTAGTAATATAAATCAAAGTTAATCTGAAACTGTGCCACCTTAGGCGAACAGTCTTTAGTCAAAAGAATCGACTCATTAGAATACTATAGTAGCTCTCGCCACGACCAGGCTATATAAATTTGCCAGAACTCTATAAGCGGTCATTAGCCCGACAAAGTGTTCCTAACAGTCTGCCTATGTGATCGACTAGTCATCTCACATGACTCTATGGCACTTGAACTTGCCATCAATCGCATCACACTCTAGTCACTTCGAGACGTCACCTCATACAAGTGACTATGGGCAAATACTATGTTAATCCGGGTTCACTTTAACGGGGTTCAATATTGTCTCTACAACCCGTTTGGATGTAACAAAGTATAAAAGGAGTTTTAGATTTAAAAACTCGAATGACAAATGTGATTATCACATATGAATAGTCAATACCTGATTACTACTTCATATTTTTATAATCCATTTTCATCTTATATGTAGTTGTTCATCTCAATGCAATTGAAATGACATATGACATGACTCATCATGTCAAGCCTATGAGAAGGCTTTGGTTAGTAGGTTTTATCAACTTCTTGTACCTTACTCAACCTTACTACATACTCGTTTTCCTTTGTAATGTATACATTTGCATTACAAAACTTTCTGAGTACGTGTCTAGATCCAGTCTAGACATAAGCTCTCTAGCCTTAGAATAGCTCCCACAGTTTTCACAGTGTGCGGGATCCATCCTCTTGCACATCTCATGATTGCAAGTGTACTCAATTTCCGTTGTAAGTATCTCTCATTGTTCTTTATTGCCTAGAACAATTCTACCAAATCCATTTCTTAAATAACATAGCCACAATGGTTCCTTAACCATCTTTCAGTGTTTCGAATACGGTTTTTGTCTGAAACCTTATGCAATCTCAACAGTCATTAGTGTAAGCCCTTACACAAATTTGTGAATTTCATCAAAAACACTTAACTTTACATCCTTAATGCTTCCTCAAGCACATAAGGATAATCTATATGACTACTAGGTAACTATTACTTAAATTCGATTTGAAACAAGTCATCATATTCAAAGTATATGAAGTGTTATACATCATTTCCTATTTAATTGATTTGGCAGCGGAAGTAAATGGAATCAATCAAATATGTTCAACTTGATTGAACTAGTCAAGAATCTTATCAACATAAGACTTCTTATTTGGCGCTAATATCATGTGGATTTATCTCCATAAAACCAGATATTCAAGATGTATTATATTACTCCAAAAATCTTAAATCATTCTCAATGATCAATATGTCATCACTATAACGAAAACGCGGGATACCGGCGGAAAATTTAAGGCCATACTGACGGCTTTTCCGTCGGTATTTCCATTTACTGACGGAAATTCGGTCAGGAAACAGGGTCAGCTTATTTCGTCAGTAAAAAAACCTGTCCTAACGGAATTTTCGTCGGTATTTCAAAACACTGACGGATCACTGACGGGAATTCCGTCTTTATTTCTGGCTAGGAAGTGACGGATTTTCCGTCAGTTTTTTATAATTACTGACGGAAATTCCGTCGGTATTCCTTGACACGTGGCATTTCATGTGTTTTTCTGAAATCATATTAAAAGAATAGAACTGACGGAATTTCCGTCAGTTTTTTTGCATTACTGACGGAAATTCCGTCGGCTTTTGCTGACACGTTGCGTTTTCATGTGATTTCTGGAAAAATGGGGAAAATAGGTAGTGACGGAAAATCCGTCAGTTTTTACAAAATACTGACGGAAATTCCGTCGGTTTTAATAAAAACCAGGCCTGGAAACAGCAGCCTGCTGCCCAGCCACGATGCGTTTTTTGCATCGTTTCAAATACAGCCACGATGCCTATTTGGATCGTTTCCAATATAACCAAAACCTGCAAAACATATACAATCGTCGACAGCCAAGCGGGAATCCATTTTCACGTCGACCGCTAATGCGGGAATCAATAGACAACAAAAGAGAATTGAACGCAAAATGTTTTACATAAAAATATAGTCAAATTCGTACATTGTCTTACTAATTAAACACGAAAGAGAATTGTCTTACCATATTTTTCACACTCCATACTAGACGACAATACTAACCAAAGTAAAGGTTCTAACCTAAAGGCTCTAACTTATTATAGGCTCAATAAAACTACCACTACCTCCAAACCCGTCATCACCACCCCCAAAGTCATCCCGTCTATGTGGAGAAAATTGTGAACACGTGTTTGGGGGTTGAGATGCTTGCATATCAGCCCAAGCCTTTTTTATTGCCGCCATTTGTTCATCCTGTTCACGAACCTGTCTTTCAAGAGCAATTCGAGCGGCTCGCTCATCATTCATTTGGGTGGAAAGCTGTGAAATCATGCTAGGAGCATAAGAGAAAGACCGCCGGCCAGCTTTGTTAGGAGGAAGATCATACCATATTTCGGCCCCTTTATCTCCGGTCCCAAACATCCGGTTCTTCTCGTCAAAGCCTCCAACAGCCTTGTAGTACGCCCGAATCTCGTCGGGAGATTGTCCAGGTGGCAATGGTTGACTCATCTCCGCTTGGAAATCACATATTTGAAAAAAAAAGAGAAAATCGTCGAAAATATATATATATATATATATATATATATATATATATATATATATATATATATATATATATATATATATATATATATATATATATATATACACCTATCTTTATAAGAAAGATATTATCGTTTTTTGTAATAAAAATAAATATTAAATTGAATACAAAAACTTACCTCAATCTCAGCCGCTCGAGGGTTAACCCACTCGCCCTTCTTATTTTTCTTCGTCTTAGTGAACATCTTGTGAGGGGTGGCCTCTTGACCCTGAAATTAGTATGGAAACAAGTAAAATCAAGTATATATTTGTCAATCATATATATTAACCACTTTTTAAAAGCAATATAAACAATACTTACCAATTCCTTGAAAGCATCGGAGCAACTCTTCCGACCAAGAGTGTGGGTGCCCAATGCTTTCCCATCTTTACCACCCGACTTCCTATTTGTCGTGTTGATTTTCGAATGTTTGGCAAAAGTAGGATCTTGTGGCCTATTCTTAAGTATCTCCCACCAAGTAACAGGCACCCACTTTGGCGGTTTCTTATTATATTTTAGTCCATTAATAAGAGTGGTAATCCGCCTCGTTACCCTCAACTGCCACTCAGGCACAGGAGTTTCTGGACAATAAGGACAGGCACGATATCCACTTGTGGACCAACCAAAAAGCATGCCATATGTCGGGAAATCGTTGATCGTCCACATTAATGCAGCCTTTAATTGAAAATTTTGTTTCTTAGAGACATCGTAGGGGTCCACGCCGGTCTCCCAAAGTTGTTTCAACTCTTTGATCAACGGTTGGAGGAAAACATCTAAATTTGACTTAGGGTTCTTAGGACCGGGAACTAGTACAGATAAGAACAGAAATTGTCTCTTCATGCATAACCAAGGAGGTAAGTTGTACGGAGTCACAATCACGGGCCAACAAGAGTATTTCGTCCCAAACTGCCCAAAAGGTTGAAATCCATCCGTACACAAACCTAGCCTAACATTCCGGGGTTCACTTGCAAAATATGGATGCTCTCTATCGAAATGCTTCCACGCTTCTCCATCACTTGGATGTGCCATTGTTCCCCTTTCTCTTAATCGAGAGTTTTTGTAGTGCCAACTCATCTCACCTGCTATGTGCTTGGTTGCCTATAGTCGTTGTAACCTTGGCGCAAGCGGGAAATAAGTTATTGGTTTACATGGAATTCGCCTCCCACTTGAATTATTTTTACCTTTATACCGAGATGCACGACACTTTGTACATTCTTCAAGATTAGAATTTTCCTCCCAGAAAAGCATGCATCCATTGATACATGCATCAATCTTTTCATGGGGAAGTTGGAGTCCCTTCAGAACTTTTTTAATCTCATTAAAATTGTGCGCCATTTGATTTTCCTTTGGAATTATGTCACCAACAAACGACATAAAACCATTAGCGCATCTAAGAGATATGTTGTTCTCACATTTGAGTGATAACAACCTAGCAGCTGCTTGCAACAAACTCATATCACTTCCCTCAAACACCGGCTGTTCGGCTTGCTCTAACATTTTAAAGAACGAAGAAACTTGGGGGTTCGGGGTTTCATAACGCACTTCTTCATGGTTAAGGTCATCAGGATTAAGTCGATCCTCCAAAATTTGGTCAACAGTATCACGCAATGCATTTTCCACGAACTCACGGTAAGGATTCTCACTAGCATTTGTACTAGGTAGTTTCTCACCGTGATATGTCCATACATAATAATTATCGGCGAAACCATACGACCAAAGATGAATTTGAACATCTTCTTTCCTTTTAAAACCTAGGTTTTTGCATTTCTTACACGGACACCTCATTTCACCTAAATTCTTGTACTCACTACTTCCTTCCGCGAATTTAATAAACTCTTTCACCCCCTCTGCAAATGCTTTTTTGGGTTTCTTTTTTTTGTCTAATCTTTCATACATCCATTGCCGTTCTAATCTTTTCATTTTATTATGTATCTACACATTTATATATGTCATTAAAAAATAACCTAACAACAATCAAAATCAAGAATAATACACAATAATTTAACATTTTAACCAATATAAATATTGTATTTCTTTGAATTGGGTCCTTATCACTCCAACCTAAACCCATCAATGTACGTTTCAAGTCACTAGCAAACATGTACTTGTGATTTATTAATGAGGAAAAAAAATTCCGCAGCAATTCCCATCCGTTCTCCAAATACACAATGTAGAATAAATAATTACTCTACATGTGCATTTAGAGAACATTAAAGGAATTGTCACCAAACTCTTTTCTCATTAACAAATCACAAGCACATGTTTACTACCTAAGTGACTTAAAACATACAAAGACAGTCCCAAAACGGGGACTATTCAAGAATTACTCCTAGTGAGTAATTTTTGAACGGGTACTAGGTCAATATGAACAAAATTTTAACAATATTAAAAACAAAACATACAACAATGACTACTTTATCAATTAACATAAACTAACATGATTTATTTTTCATTTTACATATCATCTAGTCTAATTATCATTTTAAAAACTAACATGAATAATTTTTCAATTTACATATCTAGTCTAATTATCATTTTAAAAATATTAACATTTCACAAAATTTAACAATAATCTAATTAACAAAAAAATTAGATGCATACAAAAAAACCATCACAATCAACATTTAAACAAAATTGACTTCTATCCTAAGTCAACATGCATCAACATCAACAATAATTCAACAATAATTAAAACAATAACTAATATTCTAATTCAATTAAGATAATTAAACAAAAAAAAATTAAAAGACAAATACCTAATTAGCTCCACAAAGAAAAAAAATGAAAAAGAAGGATGAGAAATAGGAAAGGTGACAGTGGCAGGAGGGGCGGCGGCATGGATGGCGCGGCGGCGGCAGGAGGTGGCGGCGGGAGGCTATGGAGAAAAAAAATTAAAAATAATTAAAGGAAAAGGAAAAAGATAAAGGAGAAAAGAAGAAAAACACAAAAAATTACCTTATAATGATGGCGACGGCGTGGTGGTGTTGTTGGTGGTGGTGGCGGCGTCGGAAGTGGAGGAGGGTGGTGGTGGTGTCGGGTTTTAAGGTGGTGGAGGAGGGTTTGGCGATTTGTAATTTTGGGGGAAAATTGGTAAAGTGATATTGAATGGATCCCGTGTTTGAGATAAAAGGAAGGACTGATGGAAATCCCGTCAGTTAAATAGGATTCCTGACGGAAATTCCGTCAGTATTTCTAAAAAACTGACGGAAATTCCGTCATAGGCGCACTTTACCAGACCAATAATGCATCAATTTTACACGTCATATAATTTAGACTACTGACGGAAATTCCGTCAGTTTTTTCAAAATCCTGACGGAATTTCCGTCACTGGGACAATTATTGTGACAGGTTGTCACACACCTATGTTTAAAAAAATAAAACATGTGACGGAAATTCCGTCAGTTTTTGTGTTTTACTGACGGAATTTCCGTCAGTTTTCCCAATTGCCATACAGCTGTCATGCACTGTTGGGTGTGGCAGCCAATGACGGAATTTCCGTCAGTTTTTTGGAAATAGTGACGGATATTCCGTCACATTTTTTTTAGCGTCATTGACTTTGTCAAATCGCCAATTACTCGTGACGGGAAATCCGTCAGTAATTGATACCGACGGAAATTCCCTCAAAAATCCGTCAGTATCCCGAGTTTTCTGACGGCTTGTTTTTTCCGTCGGTATGACCGTCACTATGCCGCGTTTTTGTTGTAGTGTATAAACACAACTTCTCGACTTATCGAGAAAAGTTTTATAACATGATCAAAACATTGATTCCAACTCATTGATGTCCTACTTAAAACCCTCTCTTAAGTTTCACATTATCTTAGGATTGCAAGAATCTACAAAACTCAAGATATGTATTAAATACATTCCTTCTAATTGAAGAAGTGGGTTTTAGATTCACTCGTTATATATCTCATAATGAAACACAATCCCTAAGAAGATCCAAATAGACTTAAGCATTTCAACTAGTGCAAAACCCTTTGCCACCAATCAAGCTTTGATATCTAACAATTCACTTGGAATTTATTTAGGATTTTCATGGCTCTAAGCCTTGTATTGAGTTGTGACCTAAACACTCTCATGTAAGTCATGTGTTTATTACTTTCCAGAAGTAACTTGAATCAAATAATTTCTTTGTAAGTTGCAAGCTCTTTACTTTCTAAAATTAACATGAATTCATCATCTTCAATAAGTGAAACAAGTGATGAGTTCAACCTCCTAGGTTTCGAAGAAACAACGTCATGTAGCCAAGAAAATACAGTTTCTTGCGACATACAATTTCATACAATTTTTGACACAATTCTTTTGTGGCTCTTGAAAATTTTCTCCAAAATACAACCATTGTTGCTAGTCGTCATATTCTTGTTAGATTCATTAATCTCATTAGTTTACATATTCATATATGAATTAGTTTATTTAGTCATAAAATAAATCCTATATCTTATGCATGCAAACTAAAACAAGATAAGAGAAGAAATCGTCAATCTTACTTTGGGATTTCGGATATTAGGGCACCAACAAATTCACCTATTTGTTAGTTCTTGAGCTTCCTTATAATGGATGAACAAAGGTCCAATTGAGAACCTCTCCCAAAAGTATATACCCAAGAAAATCCCTTAATAACTTATATTATTATGAACTAGTAATAATATATGTCTTACTTAAAATTTGACACAAAAATATATTGTATTTGCTCTTGAATATGTTCGGCCAAGAGGAGAGATTTGTGAGGTTTTTATCTCTCTAAGTTTTCACAAAAATGTAGAGAATATATTTTCTTACTCTAGAAAATATATTAGGTAAAAGTAGAATGAATAATGGAGGAAAAAACCTCTATATTTTCCTCTTAGAAAACCGGTGGGGAGGGGTGGAGGGGAGCCAATGCATGGTGCTCATTTTCTTCCCAAGAAAATAGGTTTGCATGGCTACAATTAGGTAGGTAATCATTTTGTTTTCCACTTAAAATAATTAACACAATATAAACCTTATACTCCCTCCAATTTTCGGCACATATGACATAAAATGGAAGGTCCATTTTATTTTTGACATTTGTCAATTGTGACATATGTGACATGTTACTAGACATGTGAAATTGTAATGCATTTTTAACATATTAAAAATCAACATACTCATAAAATATGTCATATACAAAATCAACTAGTAATTCTTAATTACATGTACCAAAATGGTTTATCAAATTATAAATTACAACAACTTGTATATAATAAATCATTCATTCAATTTCAATTGCTTCGTAAACAATAATTTTATCTAAGTAATAAGACAATTCGATTACTTAGACCGTATCTAATTTAATTGAATTATAATAAGACACGTTAATCTTACTCACAAATCATCCGACAATTTTAAGCAATTTAATTAACTCGTATCAGCATACGATTAATTAAATAATCAATTAAGAGTATTTCCCTATAGGTATGACCTAAGGGGATCAACTGATCACCACCGTCGCACAACAGTAATGTCAAACTCTAGTTAGCCAATCATTACCGATATGTGTGGACCAGTTGACAATAAAATATTACATCCCACATGTATTCTTAAAATTAGATTTAAACATGCGATCATCATGATCGACAGTTGTGATCGCATTATTGTCGGAGGACACATATTCCAACAATCTCCCACTTCTCCTCGACAGGTTTGCGTCACCAATTCTCTTGTCCTATTACTATCTCCCACTCAATGCAAGGTGTCTTTCAGGTCGTACTTGCAAGTGATCTATCGAGAGTGGTTTCCTCGATCTGGAGAATAACTGATTGACCGGAATTATCTACCATAGATACCTTCCGAGCGTGGCCACGCATTTCCAGTTCATTACTCCTCGAGTGGCCCTGAGATATTGTTATAACCCTGACAAGGGGTGGACAATTCCTATCGCACTTATTCCCTTCGACTAGACACAACCATCATAACCCAAAATATGCCCATTTACGAAGGTCGTAGTAACATAAATCAAAGTTAATCTGAAACTGTGCCACCTTAGGCGAACAGTCTTTAGTCAAAAGAATCGACTCATTAGAATACTATAGTAGCTCTCGCCACGACCATGCTATATAAATTTGCCAGAACTCAATAAGCGGTCATTAGCCCGACAAAGTGTTCCTAACAGTCTGCCTATGTGATCGACTAGTCATCTCACATGACTCCATGGCACTTGAACTTGCCATCAATCGCATCACACTCTAGTCACTTCGAGACGTCTCCTCATGTAAGTGACTATGGGCAAATACAATGCTAATCCGTGTTCACTTTAACGGGGTTCAATTGTCTTTACAACCCGTTTGGATGTAACAAAGTATAAGGTGAGTTAATAATAACTCAAACGACAAATGTGGACATCACATTCGGGTAGTCAATACCATATTACCACCTTGTGATGTATATTGTAAGTGTGTAAACACTAGTCGTTTGCAACATGAGTTTAACACGCCATGTGTCCACGTGTTCAAACTCTTGAATTGTATTTTCCTTTATTTTCATGTTTGTCTTACATAACATGAATTTCACCAAGTACATATCTAGTTTCCCAAACTAGGTTTAGGTTCTTTACTTTGAGAGAACTACCTTTTTATCACATAACAAACGAATTATGGTGGACGACATAACTCACACTAGTCAAGTTTTCTTCCAACTCATAATGTACCAGGTATATGTTTTGTAGGATCTTGCAACAATTGTCAAGATGATTAGCCTAGCACTTCTCATAAGTTCTAGCAAATTTTGAAAATACTAGTTTTGAGTAACTTCTTACTATAACCAAGTATCTTTTCAAACTTCTTATTTCTCCTTTTAGCTTAAATAGCTTAGGATTTTCATAAATCTTTACGCGTTTTCGAACTTCAATATGTGCAACTTCTTGTCACATAACAGAGTGTTCTGTCAAACACTAGAATAGCTCATTAGTTCTTCTCGATAATTCATGGCGATTCTTCTATGGCTTACCAATGAGTCATTATGCTTTTAAGCATATGATTCATTATAGGACATGTGCATGATTATTCTAATGGCGGAAACATTAGTAATCTTTAATCATGTGATCAACCATTCTTAGGTTCAATGAATGACCATGACTGCTTATGGTAATTCCATTTTCATCGATATGAATAACCTACGTTTCTCGTTGATCTGATGTTCATATCTCAATGCCTATCCAACATCCCATGATGTGATTGGATTCATCTTAGTCCATTTTCATCCAGAATTGAAAACTCAAATACTTCTTTGTGAAAGATAGTACTAGCTCGTCATTCTCAATGAGTAATGAGTTATAAATTTTACAAGATGATTGCTCCCACTAAATTTCATGTCTTCACATGATAATTTCAAACTCCCACTCAATTCCACACGTTTCGTATTTGACTACTCAATCGAAACATTTCAAGAATTGAAATACATTCACTACTACAGAAATCATGAAGGACATCGGACTTCTAGACACATGGACATCGGATTATAGGCCGATGTAGAGTTCAGTCTCGTCCATATGGGGTGTAATGGACATGGGACTTTAAACCGATGTCCATTAATATATGCACATCGGATTTTTAAATATATCCGATGTCCATATGAGTAATGAACATCAGATTTTAACATTAATCCGATGTCCATATGTGTAATGTACATCAGATTTTTATAGAAAGCCCATGTCCTTTGAAGCTGAATTACATCGAACTTTTATAAATCCGCTGTCCTTTATATTGTTTTTTTTTTTAAAATTTGAAAAGAGCAGGCCAATTCATATTGCATTACACCAATTTGAATGCCAAAACATTAATACAAAACATGCCAACTGCCATTCAACCAAAATGATCGATTTCAATTAATAAAAACCGATCCCAATCAACATACAACGCAACCGTCTCCGTCATCCGAATTCAACAACTAACGAACAACAACAAAGGGCATAACAAATCCCAGCCAACATAACATATGGTCTTGCAGATCATGTAATCAGTTTTTCAAAATGCAACTACCTAATACATTACTACGCTAGCTAGCTATCTACGGCTAGATATTGAGAAAATAGTTCGCCCACAAGTCCCGAACCTCATCTAATTCTTCTTGTGAATATGGCGTGGTGTCTTGAAAAACCTGTAATGCATATTAATGACAATGGGGCAGTCAGACATGGCCTCACAAGGGCAACTTCACATAAGCTTGACAATGGGGCAGTCAGACATGGCCTCACAAATAAATAATTGTCAGCCAATAATAGTTGCCATTTTTAATGTTCTAATCAGTTGAACATTTATTTATGTGCATATCAATAAATGAACTATTAAGATGAACTTACGCATTAATTAAAGATCTCAACTTTGACTAAGACCGACTTTCCTAGTGAGTCGAACCAATGCACTTGATTATGATCAAGAACGTCGTCAACGAGCATCCAATGATCACTGTAAATAATTTGTATCTTATTCATCAGCTCCATAAAAACACTAATATTTCAAACAAAGACGTTTGTGTAAGGTGAACGAACTCATGGACAAAAACAATACGAATAAGCAAGGGATAATAGCGATCTTACTTAACGGTATCCTAATGGTTGATGCCTAAAAGACAACGACGGGTAACGAGTAGTCATAGGTGTCGAGTAAGCAAGAGATTGTGTGGGATGAGCGTGGATCGGTACGGTAAAGGGACGATAGCGAGTTGAATTGTCTTGGGCATCGTATGACAAGTTTGTCGCTTGAGTGTGGGATTAGCAGTGGCTCTGTGCTGCCACTGCATGTCGCCTAGTGGTTCATAACATGGTTCATCGTCGTTGGTCGGTCTATATAAGACTAATCTAATGGAGAGCTAACAATAGGCTCACAAAATATTATCCTACATATCTAGATAATAAGAGTATAACTTACTTTCATACTTATTAGGGCCGCAAAGTACAAGTGTGCTGGAGTAATGTATTCACCATGTCACAAACAAAATACTGCAAAAATAACAACCATAAATCAAATTAACAATAAAAACATTCCAGCTACATAGTTAAATTAATTAATAAGCACAATAGCACCCATACGGATACATACTGACGAGTGACAAACTAGAGGAACAAACAAATTACCAAAGCATTTTAGTATCAGCAGAAAACAAACTGGATTAAGAGATTCATATCGCATTGAAATATATCAGTACGATAGTCGGAAAAGGCAAAAAATCACATATATTTTTATATTTTGATTAATTAATTAGTATAAAATAAGAGGAGATCTGGAAATTGTGGTGTAGAACTATTAGCACTAAACATTAATTCAATGTCCACTAAAAATGCCTTAAGTTGCGTATCCTTCCATTTTTCCATTCATTATTCATTATTTAAGCTTAGATTTTCTAACTTTCTATTTGATACAATAATAACATCAAAGAAAATCAAGACTCAATTACATAGCTGCATCTCGAACTGATTAGACGCCATTTTTTTTGCAGAAGAAAGATCCAGAAATTTATTTTTGTAGCTATAGTGTCACAAATTAGGCACAAATCGAATATTTAAGCTAAAATCACATCAGCGAGATATCACACAACCCAGAAAAATCAAACCACTAATGTATATTGGTAATGAGATCTAAATTAAGAAAACAACTACTCATACTAACAAAAATCTACATACAAAATACCAACAATTAAATAAATCAATAGCAACAAATAAAAAATTGAGAGGGAAATTACAGAAGCCATTGGAGATGATAAAGATATGGATCGGATCATTTGCACTTGTAAGGCTTGGGTGAGGGACGCCATGAAAAGGAAGGAATTTGGTGAGTGGTAGTGGTGGTGGGTGAGAAGTGAGCAGAAACAATGTAATTACAAAGAAGAATAAGGAAACAAAGAAGTAAAACACAGTGAGAAGAAACTAAAGGATACTTACAATAATCCGAATACCTTGAATTCCACTATCATGTACTGGCGAATGGCGATGGTAGTGTCGTCCAATGCACTGTCCAACAACAAAAAACAACACAATGCAATGATCCAGCCATAATCTAATGCAAAAAAATTATTAACAACATTAGTATTAATTAGAATTCAAATACCTTGAATAAGTTGAACTATGTATCCCAGCATACAATTTGTGGAGTTTGCGTCCTATCAGGGTGCCTTACAAAGTGAAATATTAAGAGCAGGAAAATCATTATTATCCAAAGCCAGTTAAGAAAGAAGACATTGTTGTTAGTTATTAAGCCCCTCTAGTAACATTTATCATCAACCCACTACAGATTAATGATAATACTCTTTTGTAACTTATCACATACTTTGATTTCTCAACCCAAACTTATTATACAGTTGTTTACCTTCATTGCTTTTCTAGAAATTAATAATAAGATTGACAAAAATCCATCAACTGATATGTTATTGCTAACTTGATACTCTGAATTTTCAAACCCATTAATATCAACATCCCTTACCACTACCGAGCTTCATTGAAGAAGATTATTGCTACAACAACAATAATGGTTTCAGTTTGCTAAGCCAAGTTTAATTGAACGAATTCAACATTGTCGCAAATTACACCATATATACTCAACTTTAAGAAAATAAAAATGTTGGAGCAAGATCTAGCTTGTTTCAACAATATATCCCATTTCTAGTGCATTAAAAGTAACATTGTCGCAAATTACACCATATATACTAAATCAATCACACTAATTTTATGTAACGAACCCCAAATGATAATAGGGCATTATCAAATGAATCAATTATTTTGATTCATCCTCAATCAAATATAATTGCAAAGTTAAATCAATCACAGAAGTTCAATTAAGATAATCAAAACAAATCAAAGAAGAAAAACATTTCACAAATCCTATAACTGAAAAGCCAGTAAAATGCTTAAAAATAAACGATCTGAAGTTGAAAATTAGGGTTTATACCGATCCTAGTTCACGTCGATTGTTGTTCGCGTGGTGGTGGTCACCGTCGAAGTTGGCCGCCGTCGATAGTTGTCGGGTGGGGTAGCGATTTCTGTGCTGGCCGGCGTTAGGTGAGGCGGTGTTTGCGTGGTTGGGGTTGGTGTTCGCTGATTTTAGGAAAGAGGAAAGGAAGGCAGTGTATAATGAAACAAATGAAACATATTTCTGGACATGGGTTGAAAATAATTTGGGGCGGGGGAATTGTTTTCATTTTGCGCCCAAATTGAGGATTATATGGACATGGGTTGTAATTTAATCCGATGTCCATTATAATGGACATGGGTTGAAAATAACAACCGATGTCCATATAATATAATTACATCAGACTTTTATAAAAATCCGATGTGCAAACTTATTACATCTGTTTTTTCAAAAATCCGATGTCCATCCACTGATGTCCTTGATGAATTCTGTAGTAGTGATTTTGCTTTGCCAAGTTATTAAGATAAAACCATATATGTTCCCAACATATCTTTTCAAAATACCTATTTGAAAAGGTTTCAATCTTAAAACTTATGGAAATATATTTTAATCTCTAACTCATTCATTTTTATAATGATGCGTAGCAATGTCATTATTCAAAAGTGAAATCCCATTCAATGCATGTCCTTCTGAAAATACCCTTTTTCGGAAGCAGGTTTAACCATTTCATTTTCATAATGAGGTTAAGTAATGACACTAGCGAGGTTAACAATTAACTTAGCTCTTGTAGACATCGGCATATCTTTCTTTGCAACTTTTAATCATAAATCTCATTTATATTCAAGGATGCAACTTTGTTTCATTTAGGCTCTTAAGTAAATATCAATATTGAAACTCTTATTCATATCTAGGTCATAAACTAGCAAAATCTCTTGTTAAGACTTTTCTTTAGTCATTTTCTATCAAAAACTTTCTTTTGGTCTCCTCGTGTAGTTATCTTAAGAACATATTCTTTTGATTACATCACTTGGTCTCTTTTGTCATGTAGATCTCATATATTCAAGACCATAGATCTCATCTATTCATGTATACTATCTATTTAGGTATATAAATTATTCTTTCTTTCGTAGATCTCATTTACTCAAGCATATAAATTATTCTTTGTATTTTTTGTGTCTTCATTTTTCTACCACTCTATCTTTAGAATAAATACACTAGATATTCAAAGATAGCTTATGACACACAAATAATGATTTTGAAGTAGAAGGAGGATTATCTCATAGATTGACTAATAGATTTTAGATTTGATGAGTGTACTTGGTAATTGACATTCCTTTAGTAGAGTTCATCAACTCAACATCACTTAATATTTGATCATACACAAGCCCAAGCTTGTGGACATATAATGAATCCTATCATTATGTTGTCTATTGGATCACTTTAAGTAGATGATCATATGTTTCTATGTGCAACCATGTAAAGACGAATTATTAGAACAAATAAATACGATAAAAGGGGTGACTTGGGTTGCAAGCCAAGCCACCATAATCCAAAATACAACCATTGTTGCTATTCGTCATATTCTTACGATGAGTTCAACCTCCTAGGTTTCGAAGAAACAACGTCATGTAGCCAAAAAAATACAGTTTCTTGCGACATACAATTTCATACAATTTTTGACACAATTCATTTGTGGCTCTTGAAAATTTTCTCCCACTCTGTTTTCTAGAAATAAACTTGTAATCTAGAAAGACAGCTTTACGAGCCACAATCCTGTTGTACTCGTGATTATTGTAAGGAAAAATGAGCATTTGTTTCTTGTGTAAACTTACAAACATGGTACCCTACCATTTTATATCTCATATGATTCGTTTTAGATTTAGTGGAAAAAAATTAGACAGAATGATAAAATCCCCAAAAGGATCAAGTAACTCAAAGTAACTTGATTGAAGTCCAAACCATATCGAATAGGGTTTGATTTCTTTATCCAGCCACACATTGTCCCATAATGTGTGCTAAGAGAGATTAACTTGTGATACTATATCACATTTCATTTGGCTTATATCAAAGTCTTCACTTTGATAATCTCATCACGACTAGATCGTGATTCATGGAACTCTTTGAACTTCTTCAAAGATTTCTCTTTTTACCTTATTAAGTAAACATATTGGTGTCAACTTAAATCGTTGGTAAAAGAAAATGATCAACCTATTCTGTATCAATGATTTACAACCTCGATCTCCTTTTCAACCCAAAAGCACGAGACATCTTGCTTTGAATACAAGATACGCATATACCATAAGATTAACAATCTAATGGTTCCAAGAGTACTCGATAACTCTTTGCGTTCATCATTCCAAAATTTAAGGTTTAATCTTGGGTTACCAATTTGAGTCTTGCATCATCTACATGATTTGTCATTCTATTTTGTTTTAGAATATAATCACCTTGATAATGGGCTAGCCATACATCAAATCATGGTGTATAGGGTCACAAAAGTGAAATCTCTTTTGTATCTTAACAAGTTTATATTCTTATTTAGAGTTTATGCACTTAATAGTCACAATTAAGTACAACTTTAAACCCAAAAACTAGATTGAGTACACAATGACTCTATCTCTCAACATCATTGTTGCTAGTCGTCATATTCTAATCATCCTATGTATCAAATACAATGATGAAAACCACCACCGGTTTCTAATATTGACGAAGTAGTATTAGCAAAATTTATGTCAATCAAATAAACATTTAAAGAAGAAGGTCTCATTAGATGTCCCACAACTAACTTGTTGATTCTTCAATAATTTGGGGTAGTTTCCTTTCTAGCGTCCAACAATTAAGACAATGGAAACTTTATTGGTCGGGATTGATAGGTTTAGTATCGTTATTCTCAATAACTTTACTTTTAACGTTACCTTGTATCAATTCCATTCTAATTTTACTTCTTAGAACCTTATCCTTTTCTTAACGGTTTAAGAGAATGCTCCTACTCATTTCAATGAGTCTTTGCTAACAGAAGCAAAATTGAAATTCATGAAGACTACTCTTCATTCGTTTGTTTAGTCTTAAAACTTTCATTGAAGTGGTTGCGGTATTTTGGTCAATTGCGATTTCTAACAAATCTAGTCACAAAATGATTTAACGTTTCAAAGTACTTAACTCAATTAAGCACATGAGAAACCATTCATTGTAAGTGGATATGTTAGTCGAAAATCAAAAACCCTTTTGATCACAAATAACTTTCATCTATACTCTTCATAAGAGATCCTTCCAATGGATAACATGAGGTTATAAAAGAAAATTCATATTTGTCTTTAGTTACGATGTTTTAATGGAGATTTTGAATTACAATCGAAATGATATCGTATATAATTTGAGGTAAGGAATTAGAACAATATGATTAACGGAATAATGAAAACAAAACATTTATCGTTATAATAATACTTGTAAATAATTTAACAAGTTATGAGCATTTATATAGTGACCTCTACCCAACTATTATAAATGATTCCAAGATCCAAATTCATATTAACTTGGGCACGGTGTAGCCGATTCATCCCTTATCAATATAACTCGGTGGATTAACTATTTAATCGATTCTACTTTTAGAACTCTTGGTCGATAAAATTACATTAATATTTATCTTTAGCCCAAAACACATCCGGCTATGGTCGAGAATACTTTTGTTGAGTTCAACCCAAATTTCGAATAAATGTGTCCATGATCCAAATTCACATTAACTTAGGCACGGTGTAGCCGATTCATCCCTTATCAACATGAATTCGGTGTATAGACATTTATCACCCACTTCCCCTACGTAACAAGGTTTGTACCCCGGTGTGGCCGAGCGCACTCCCTCACGAAATAGGTTTTCATGGTTTCTACTCTTTGGTAAGGCTAAGTCTCAATTGTTTATTTTAGCGAGAGGTCATGTCAATTTATTATCTATCACGTTTTAAGTGAACTAAAGTGGTGAACTACGATAATTGTAATTGACACGGTCGATAAACTCGATTTAAAAATGCATGTTTAGTTATGGCGATTTAGCTATGCATGCAACATATAAATAAAATGGAAAGCATAAAAATAAAATCCTAGTATGGCCTTCCTAAAATAGTAAATCTATAAACTATTAAAAATTCGGAAACCAACTCCTTTGGTCCCTTGAACTTCGGTCTTGGCACGCATTTCAAGGCAACACTATCTTTGATGGATCGCCTTCTCGAACGGCACCGTCTTCAAGGAACTCCGGAATAATTAAATTACAAAATGAATTACATAATTTCCTATTATACATTTGTAATAAAAATAAAAATAAATCTATTAAATTACAAAACGGTGATACGAGATCACAATAATTACAACCGAATCGATATTCCCATACATTTCGGGTAATACCAATTAAAACTAAGGCCATACTAAGTAAAATTACATAATTCAAAAATTACATAAAATTAAAATATGACAATCATAAATAAAATACAGCATTATAATATGTATGAACATGCTAGATTTTATGCTAATTCGCCTTTTAAGAGCCAATATCGTATATTTATCGGTTTTCATGGATTTGCGTGATTATAACTTGTTAAAATCACAATAATTACATAAACTCATATTTATGTGCAAGTTAATTACCCTAACCATCTTAGGACTCAAAAATTAGTCTCCACTAACATTTTGACAATAATTAAACTTGATTTCTTAATATTGTTCATAAATGGACCCAAAAATACAAAATTATGCTATAAACTTCAAATTAAATTATAAAAATTTCAAATAATTTCGAAATTTGAAATTTAAAATCATGAACATTCTGGAAAAAATACCATGACACTCATAATGTTCAAAACTTAGGTTAAAAATTCGAAAATTTATCGAGAAAAACAATGTTGCGGTTTATCGGTTTTAACAATTATGACCATAAAAATATGAGAAAAATTATTTTCATCAACTTTTCACTTTTAGATCTGAAATAAATGATAAAATGCAACATGTGACGTTTTTCCTTTAGTCATGAAGTATGTTTTAGCATTATTACTAATTATAGTCACTATTTATGTGATTTTTCATAACAAAAATTCATAAATCATGCATATAGACTTATAGCCAAATATTTTACACACATCTTGTAAAATTTCATGTGACAATATACTAAATTTCCATGACCAGATTCGAAATATAACTCATATTAACCTATTTACTTATTTAAATACGATTTTAACTTAAAAATTCATATTTCGAGCAAAACAACTTATTTTAACATGAAAATTTACAGGCCGTCAGTAGATAATATATGTGAAAACATATCCAAAAACCACTGAAAAAATCGAAGTTTAGCTATTTTTTCGTCCAAAAATGACATTTTTATCAAAAAAATCACATTTTAATGCCAATAATATATAAAATGAACAATAAAATCCATAAATAAACGAAAATGTCCTAAAAGTCACTTACGACCAGAAACTTTTAACATGCAAAGTTATTTATAGGTTTATCTTCATAAATCCAAATTAATTAGTTTTGTATGTTAATCTTATAACTCGGAAAAACCATAAACCGATTTGCATGCAAACAACCTAAGGCTCATGATACGGCTTGTTAGATTCATTAATTTACATATTCATATATGAATTAATTTATTTAGTCATAAAATAAATGCTAGATCTTATGCATGCAAACTTAATAAAAGGAGATGGAAAAATCGATTTCTCACCATCTTATTTTCGGCCATTTGGGCACCAACAAGATTTCCTTCTTGTTAGTTCTTGAGCTTCCTTATAATGGATTAACAAGGTTCAAATTAGAACCTCTCCCAAAAGCATATACCCAAGGAAATCCCTTAATAACTTATATAATTATGAACTAGTAATAATATAATTTTTACTTAAAATTTGACACAAAAATATTAATTTGTTCTCTGGAATATTTCGGTCGAGAGAGGAGTGATTTGTAGTATTTTTCTCTCTAAAACTTCACAAGGTTTTAGAATAATATAAATGAATAATTGTCTCGTCTCAAGAGTAGTGTATATCTCAAAAAATATAAGACCAACCCTTTGCTTGTGTGGGTGGAAAAACCGGGTAGGGGAAGGGAGAAGGGCCAATGCATGATCCTCTATTCTTCCCAAGAAAAAGACTAGGCATGCATGGCTAGGAGACTAGGATATAATTGTGTTTTCCACTAAAAATATTTAACACAATAACACCCTAACCCATCCCCAAAATTTCGGTACACTTAGGATAAAATGAGTAGTCCATTTTATTTTGTCACTTGTCAATTTTGTCATGTGTCACATGTTACATGACATGTTACACTATAATGTATTTTTAACATATTAAAAATCAACATATCATTAAAATATGTCACATACAAAATTTAACTAGTAATTCATAATTACTTGTACGTATCAAAATTATAAATTACAACGTCTTGTATTTATAATAAATTATTCATTCAATTTCAATTTCAATTGTTTCGTAAACAATAATTTTTATCTAAGTAATAAAACAATTCGATTACTTAGACCGCATCTAATTTAATCGAATTACAATAAGACACGTTAACTTTACTCACAAGATCATCCGTCAATTTTAAGCAATTTAATTAACTCGTATCGACATACGATTAATTAAATGATCAATTAAGAGTATTTCCCTATAGGTATGACCTAAGGGGATCAACTGATCACCACCGTCGCACGATAGTAATGTCAAACTCTAGTCAGCCAATTATTACCGATATGTGTGGACCAGTTGACTGTAAAATATTACATCCCACATGTATTCTTAAAATGAGATTTAAACATGTGATCATTATGATCAACAGTTGTGATCGCATTATTGTCGGAGGACAATTATTCCAACAGTATGGATGCATACTACACATATGAACAAGCTATGTGAATGCAAGAATGAACACGTATATACATATCTCATCTAAATGCATACAAGTTCTATTCCTAACAACATACCAACAACACAATCATATCCAAAACGGTTCCCAAAGGGAACACCCACATCACATATCCCGTCCTCCTCCATGCTTATATATACAAAAAGGAAAGGAAGGATAAAAGGGAAAGGATTGAAAGAATTTTACCAAGCGTCTTCTCGGATGATTCATGTGTTCCCTATCAAAATGGTTAGGACAAATGCAATATATATAATATAAACAATGCAATATTTTTGAAATTTTTGAAATTTTTATGCATTTTTTGAAATTTTCTCAAATTTACAAATAAATATATACAAATATAAACAATATGCACAAAATGGATATTTCTCTCCCCACACTTGAAATTTACATTGTCCTCAATGTAACAAAGTATAGGGAGAGAATAGGAATAATGAATAACATAATTTTGTTGATTTTTGAATTTTTTTTTTCAAAATTAAAGATAATTTTATTGAGTAAGATGAGGTAGGGTCAAGTCTCTTATCACCAACAATTATTTAAACCCAATTTAGTGTATAAATCGGGGTCGAACCACGAGGATGGAGGGGTTTCTACTTAGCCTAAATAGGAGTTTAGTCTAGTCAAAAATGAAAGGAAGGAAGTTGAATTAAACTACTAGATGTAACTAATGCAAGCCATTGAGAGGAAATGTATATGATTGATTAAAGGCTAGGACTTTCGGGTTCATCTAAATGGTTTAAGGGGCAACATGATGATTTAAAGGGTCTATGGTGGGAGTTTATCCTAGGATGATGAATCAATGTCTTGATTATCCTAAGGGTGACCAATAACTTTCATTAAGAATCACACCTCTCTTAAGCAAACAACAAGACCACCATAAACTTTCATTCAATGGAGGAATTAAGCAACAATGAAAAAAGGCACAAGCTTTCACTCATGTAAATCATAAAACACCTTGTGTGCAAGATTAAGAAAGATAAACAATTTCACCAAAGACTCAAATAATCACACAATCATGCCCATCAATTCCATTAAGACTCCCCCTAAGCCCTAGAAAGATTACTACTCACTCATGTCCAAATTGTTCAAACAAACAAATGAAAAAGAACAAACAATCAAAGAAGATGATATGGTAAAGATTTCAACAATGATAAAAGACACGTTAAAATTTAAACAACTGATTAAGCAAGTAAATAAGAGAAGATATGTACCAGCAAAGAGTAAAGATGATTGCTTTGATTGAATTAATGAAGAGAATCCTTCAATATCTCCCAATACAATCCAAGAAACCAAATGTAAACAATTGATAATACTACTACTAAGCTAATTTTACTAAATGATTAATATTAATTATGGAAAGATTAGTGCTTTGATTAAGGAAAGATTACATAAATTAGGGAAAGTTTTCAGCTCTAGGATTGTGTTTACGATTGATTAGGGAAGGGGTATATATAGTGTTTCATTTATATTAAAGGAAAAGAAAGAAGTAAAGCCCTTTATCGCGATTGTCGTCCTGTGCCGGCAGACCGGCTGCCGGCTACCCCAACCGGCAGCAACATCTTGGAATTTTGATGTGGAATAGACCTGTTGTATTCTTTGCCGGTGGACCGGCTGTCAGCCTGCCGGCAGAGGATACCTCTACCATGACTTCTTTTCTTCACTTCCTTCAGTCTTGCTGCTCTATGCCGGCTAACCGGCTGCCGGCTAGCTATGCCGGCAGCGAGTCTTCCAATTTTTGCTCACAAAAAACTTCTTCAAAAATCCTATGTGTTGGGCGTGTGTTCCCTGCCGGTGGACCGGCTGTCGGCAGAGAACATCTGTTGGCTTCTTTTCTTCCTTTTCTTCTCAAAGCAATGCCCCCTGTCGGTGGACCGGTTGCCGGCCTGCCGGCAGAGAACTACACTCAGCTCCTCATCTCCCTTTTCTTCATGCTAAGGCATTAAAATGCCTTCCTTGCCCCAATTCCTCTATAATCGCCTTGATTCCTACAAGAGGGTACACCTAATCACAGGTATGGGAATTGGGCACAAAATACAAGGAAAAGCACACAAAACCGACTCGAGATGAGTCAGAATGCATAAAAGAAAAAGAGAAATTCGGTGCAAATAAATCATATATCAAACCTCCCCACACTTGAACATTACTCGTCCTCGAGTAAGTCCAAAATCAATGCACAAGAGACTACTATGGTGACCATCAAGAGTGCATGCACAATATAAGCATCACTCATTTATTCTACTACCTAAGCCGATCAAGTGTTAGCGCACTCAACGCCCCTTCAACTCACAATTTGACACTCATGAGGGAAAAGTGCCCTATTGCAAGGCAAGTTGGGTCTTGCTACAAAAATGCGATGCATCCATCATGAGAGCACATAATCAAGCAATAGAATGCATCTAACAAAATGGTCCACTTTCCTCATCTAAGTGGCCGGATTTTCAAACAACAAAACATGGTCTTGGTCGGGAGTACCGTCTTAGAAGTTCCAATGGAGGTGCCAACCCCCTAAGCATGGCTCAAGCAACCCTTAGCGTGACCAATGCTCAAGAAACACATTCAAGAGCGAGGTAAGGGGAAATAGGCAAGTCCGCCGATAATTACAAAACCGACACGAGATTCAACCATGAGACCCATGACTAAGGTAACCTAGGCAACGACATCCTCACGGTTTTCACTCGTCACTCAATGAAAGAACAAGGTGATTTCTGTGACAAATAGTAACCAAAATCACTCTCCTAACTCGACTAGCGAAAACGTGCCCGCAATCTAATGTGTAAGATCGTCCTTTGTCCAATGAAATGCAAACAATGGTACAATGCACACAATATGAAACAAGGGTTGTAATGTGGTTAGGGAGTAGGACAAAGCGGGATTGGTGCAAGCACCATTTGGATACGTGGAGTTCAAATCAAGAATTGCCGACACATCGTAACCCATTTCTTATTGCAGCACATGAGACAAGTCTATGCCCTAACATAGCATGGATCACCAAAACTATGCAAAAATTGCATAAACCCAACTCAAATTAGAAAAATTTGAAAATACTCCTCTTATTTCAACAAATGGTAACGTCTACACCCTAACAAAAACTCGGTTTCCCAAGTCTTGCAAAAATTGTGTAAACCCGACTCATTTTGGAAAAACATCAAATTTCCCCTTTATTTAGCAACGGCTTTTTCTACCCCTTTAAATGATGAGTAGGGGTGTTGCTTGCCTTTTCCTTTTCTTGACAACATATTTACAACACAAGCAACTCATTTTTTTTCATGACATTTTCACTTTTCTCTTTCGTTTTTCATTTCCATATTTCAACCTCTTATTTATAAACAACACCAAATGTTGACTAAATTTCGACCCAATGGACTTGTACTTCGTCCATCACTAAATTCCGACTCCACCACCTAAACACTTCTACAAATCACGACCCATTCTTGATCAAGGAGGGGTGTTTTTGGGATGTAACTCTTTTAGTGGGTATGCCAAAAGGAATAGGCGAAGGCTCAGAGGGGTGAATTAAAAGAGGAAATCAATGTAAGGGACGAAACTAAGAGAATTTAGCTATGTAAGGCTCATACAAACGGATTTTGTTTCATAACATGTGCACAAAAAATGAAATGCAATTCACGGTCTAAGGACGAAATGACACACTTATGCGTCTTGATGTGACATGCCTCACGAGGAGGCCTACTCTCAAACTTAAATGAGGGTGGGGGGTATGAATGTACCCACCCTAGGAGGCTCTACCCTTACCTTTGAGTGGCTAAGTCGAGCCCTAGGTCTAGTCTACGGCCCTAGGTCTCACAAGGTCGGTCTAAACTCATTGGTCAAGCCCACCTCCCTTGGCTAACTAAGAGGCCATGGGTGAAAGTCATGGAGAGGTGGAAGGCACAATCGGAGATATAGCTCATCATGGGGGTACTTGGTTCCCTTCCTCGACCATGCTTATGCAAAACATTTACAAACTAAGTGCAACTAACCTTAACAACAACACATATGCACATGTGACAATGCATGCGGAAATCGAAAGAACATGAAAATAAACGTGCAACTAATGTCTACTCCTAGTAGCACACATCAACACCAAACAATCCACAGGTCTCCCAAGGAGACACCCAAGGCAACAAAATTCCCATTCTCCTTCAAAATATCCAAGATACCAAAAAGAAAGAATAGTAAAAGGAGTAAGAGATAGGAAGGATTATACCAAGCGGTCTTCTAGGTCCTTTTTACCTCAAATGGCCAATGCGCTATGTCAAAGGTTAGACAAAACATATATATACAATGCAAATGTTTTTGTATTTTTTTCTGAAATTTTTCAATTTTTATGGATTTTTTTTGAAATTTTATCAAATTTGAAATTATTTACAAATATAAACAAATATTCACAAGAGTGGATATTTCCCTCCCCACACTTGAAATTTACATTGTCCTCAATGGAACAAAGTATAGGGAGAGAATGGGAAAAATAAACAACATATTTTGGTGGTTTTTGAATTTTTCGAATTGAAATAACATGTTTTTGGATTTGTGGATATTTGAAAGTAAATAACTTGTTTTTTTTTTTTTGGGCCTCCTCCCCACACTTATTATTTACAACATCCAATGACGGATGAAGTGTGGTTAAGAAGCAAATTTTATTCAAAATGAAAAGAACATATTTTTGGGTTTTTGTCGATTTTTGAAAATGAAAGACATGTTTTTTTTATTTATAAGGAATCTCCTCCCCACACTTGTTATTTACATAGTGTATGGAGGAGATTCGAAAATGAAAATGCATGTTTTTGTGGGAATTTCAATTTTTCGATTTTTTTTGTATTTTTAAATGAAGATGCAATGCATGAACTTAGGCTAAATGCGGTATTGAAATTACAATGCAAGCTATACTATATGAATGCAATATCTAAATGTGACAATATTTTACAAAATTGAAATCTAATGCAATCCTAGATCAATGCAACTACATGCTTCTATTCTACATATTATACAACTAACTAAATGCATACGAAATTAAAATATGAATGAGAAGTTTGGATTGTAGGGAAACATACATGACATTTGGATTGGAAAGGGATCAAAAATAGGCCAAGTGTGAGGCCATTTAGGACTCATTTTCCTCATCATCATCATCATCATCTTTGCCGGTTCCGAATTAGGACTCCCTAAGGAAGTCGTCGGTGTTCATGGGACCGGAGGAATCGCCAAAAACTATGTTGGGCTCGATAAAGCCTCCCGTGCCCGCCCCGAGCCACTCCCAACTTCGGGGTTGGAGAAAATGGTGGGGGTACCTCCAAACCATTGAGCATCATGCCCCTCCCCTTGAGAACTAGGGGGGGAAAGACCGAGGCGGCAAAGTAATCCGGCCAAAGGTTGATGTCCGCGTAGACAAATGTCCCCTTGCTATGATACCCACCATCCGGGTCAAGGTAGTAAGAAGGGTGGAGGTGGGAAGGATGCTCGTAGTTCCTCCTCATGTAATCATCGTAGATCGGAAATTGACCCACGGAGTTGTCATAGTAGATCCGGTCCAACCTTTGTTCAATGCCCCGCCTCTCACTAGCGGCGGTTTGCAAACCCAACCGCATGTCATTCATAAAGGGAATCAAATCGGCATGGAGTGGTGGCGAGGAAGGAGGAACATGGCTAGAAGAGCCCTCACCGAAGTTGCCCCTCCATGGTTGAGGTTGGAAGGTTTGCGGTTGAAAAGAGGAGGAGGGCATGGTGTAGTTGAGGGTAGAGGGGGCCTCTCTCCGGTTGTCCCTACTGTGACACCCCGCGATAAAGCGGAAAATATAACTAATAAATTAAAGCGGAAAAATGTGAAATTTTAAAAACTTTTAGATTACTAGTTAAAGATTAAAACGGGGGTGCCGAAAAACGAAATGAAACAAGTTCTACGATAGACAGATTTAAGTTATTACAACCCAAGTCTAGAAAGCGGGGAAAAGATATCCCACGAATGACAAATAAGAGGTTTCTAACTAGCAACTAAGGTCCAAGGGTTTAGTTCTCGCTAGCCCACACGTCTTCCCCACGTAAGCATCTTCACAACCTGTCATTCATGTAAACATGAACGCCACAGTCAGTGGGGAGTAACACAAGGTTCTCCCAGCCACAATATGTCGAAAAGCACATAACAAGCAACACTTAATCAAACATATTAATCATGCAACATATGTGAACCATGAAGAATAAGGAGATATAATGATCAATCATGGTGCAACAGGCATAATACTTTCTTAGTAGAATAGGCATGGTATATGAGGATGTATATGCAATCAAGGAAATAAAATCACCAAGTAAACCCACTCATGTTGACACGACTCAACAAGTGTAAGACATATACTTAGTATGAACTCACAAGACAAACCATCTAGACTCCAACCTCTTGGTAGGACGACGATCATAATACGGTCCTAGTCTAAACCTGGATCCAGACTCTCGGGATGGACGTCACCCGATTCGACAAATGATATACCAATCGTATCCAAGACTCGAAACATGGCACACACTCGTAACCAAAGGTCGAGTAACCTCTAATCGGAAACATGGCACACACCCATAACCAAAGGTCCGAAGAAAGGCGGAAGGATATCCTAATTCGGAAACATGGCACACACCCGTAACCAAAGGTCCGAAAGAGGAAAGATAACCCAATCCGGAAACATGGCACACACTCGTAACCAAAGGTCCGAAAGGGGTAAATAAGGAATGTCAAGTAGTCACACAATGTAAAACGTCGCACTTGAGTCACAATAAGAGTAAGAATGATCATGCAAACATCATATGACACGGGACCATTAATGTCACATTCATACTCATGGCTTGCATCTCACCATGAGTACGGATGGGAACATCAACCCCGACGATCATATCGCAACTAGAGGGCTTATAGCTCACCCCTAGTATCCGATAGGACCGAGACTCTCATAATAGAACAATTCAAGATGTTATTAAGAATATGACTCTTCACCAAAATAACCATTTAATAACTCACACATGTCTAATAATAATAAATATTTCATTTTATAAATTAACATGCCGGTTAAATAAAATATAATAAGCTATAGTGAATAATTTACGTTATGTGAAATATACGGGATGAAATGTGACCAAGTCCAAGTGACCCATTTATGAGCCCAATAAATAACTATGAGGTTGGCCCGACATATAAAGCATGTCAAGCCCAACAATGGAGACATGTGAAATCTAGCAAGCTAATCATATAAGGCCCAAATAAATAAACATGGCAAGCCTAACTATAAAATCATGACAAGCCCAACTATAAAACATGACTAGCCAATCTGCCACATCACAAAATAACGAGACGAGTACGTGAGCATATTTGAGACGGTAATTTAAATAATTAAATAAAGGGGGATTTATAAGTATAAATCATAAAAGGGAGGTATGTAAATGAACAATATTTAACGGATTACGTTACATAAAGCATAAGACGGGATTTAAATAATTGCAACGAACATTCATGAGACTACATCGCTCTATAAGCTAACCCAACATTTAAGAGCACAAACGAGCCCAATAAGAAAATATTTTAGAAGAACGATATTTAACGAAACACGTTATATAAAATACGAGACGGGAATTAAACAATTCGAATAACCCAAAATAGGCGCCAAGAGCACCCAAACCCCACGACATAGGAGACCAAGAACAGTCCCACGCCCGTCATCAAGCAACCAGCCACCACAGCCGATAAACAGTCCGCAAATATCACTCGTAACCGCCACCCACAGCTGCCAAACGGTCATGAGACCACCCCACAGTCCGTGGTAGAACACGGCCTAAGATAGGCACAAGGACAGTCCTACAAACTACCTCACAACCACTCTTTATACCCGTCCAAAAATTGGTCCAAAACAGAGTAGTGTAGCTGCATGAAAACGGGTCGAGGGCAGTCCAGTTCGGGATAACCTCACGCAAGTTCAGAAATGTAACCCAGACGGAAGTTAACAGTTGCACGCACCCAAACAAACTCCTCATACCCGCCCAACACGGTCCAAACATCCACCAAGCACACCACCCATGCCGACCTAAAACTAACCCCTTCCCCACTGCTACCACACAGCCTACGAACATTCACCAATACCTGACTAAATCAGACCTGTACCACCCCCGAACGACCTATGACACGACCTCTAAACAGAGCCCAAAGCAGGTTGTATCATGTCGCCCATGGTCACCATTCACACCACCCTAACTTCCACCCCGAAAACTGCACAAAGTACTCTATCTCACGCCTAAGGTTGCCCCGAACTCGAGTCGTTTTGAGAAGAAAAACAGAATACAACCAACCGAACCATTACTCCGGTATGACACCATTTTCAGACGAAATATAAGCCAAACCTCATAAAGAACGAGACTTTACTGCAACTAAACATTCCACACATGGTTTTAACACGTAAAACGACAAAACAATAAGAGATGTCGACATTTGTCGAGTAACCTATCACCGTTACCTTTAACTCTCGAATTTCCGGGGAAAACGTCCAAAAGCATGAGCCTTTCTTCAGTCTTCAAGGTCTTCAACTAAAAGGAGGGAAAAACGAGTAACATGAGCCACCATAACCGAGTTGTCCTAAGTTGCCCATTTCGAAAATTTAACAAGATTAAGACTTTCTTACCTAGAAATGAGGAGGAGGATGAGAGGAAGCCAATGGTGTAAAAATGGTGAAGTTTGGTTGAGAAATAAGGGAGGAAATGAAGTATGAAGGAGACAGAATGGGTTGTATTGTTGCTGCTGCTGTGTTGTTGTTATCCGCAGGAAGAAGAAGGAAAGAAATGAGGAGACAAAGGGGTAGTGGGACACAGTTTCAACCACAACAATATCTAATAATAATAATAATATATAGTATCAATGGGAGATATTCTAAAAGTGGAGTAGAGGTAGGTGAATGTGTTGTTGGTTTTTGATTGGTCCGGATTAAAGTAGGTACAACATGAAATGTGACGGTCTAAAGTTTAGACGGAAATTAAGACGGAGATTATTATTACTGTCACTATTATTACTATCCGACCAAAAATACGTATACATTTATTCTTATAAAAATTATGCCTCAAAAATATAATTTAATAATACGTATTTTTATATAAATGAACTTCTATATATTACTTTTATAAAAATCGTGTTTGACATTAAATTAATTAAATTGAGAAATTCAAAAATATAAAATAAAGTAATCAAACGGTTTAATAAATTTTAAATGTCAAAATGGGAAATTCACGGGTGTTACAATCACCCCATCTTTTAAAAAGTTTCGTCCTCGAAACTTGAAAGTAGAAATGAAAGGTTAAATAAAAATGAAACTGGAATTTGGAATCGGTAACCAAAACATTTAAAAGGTTACTTAACGTAAGAATTAAAATTCTTACAAAAGCTTCAAATAAAATTTTCCGACAGAACCAGATCGAAAAGCAAATCATTTGTATAAATCAAAATCAAAACACTTTCAAAAACATTAACGGAGAGTTTTCAAAAGTGTAAGTCTCATTCATGGAACGAAATTGCTCTTGTCGTGCACACATGAACGCTAACTTTCCAAGTCAAAAACAGATTTAAAACAAAATCAATTCGCCGACAAGCGTAGAACAAGTTATTAAACGTCTCTAATAACGAGTTCTAACATCCGATCAACGTTAAAATCAAAAGAAAAGATAATCTACTCAAATTTTCTTTTGCAAAAGCCAAAATAAAAATGAAGGTTTCACCTTTAAACTAAAAAGGGAGTCAAATTTCTGAAAATGGAATATCAAACTTTGACAAAGAAATCATAAATAGATCAAAGTTAACAGAAATTGGTTAAAATTTAAAGAAATATCAGGTTTAGCAATTAACATCATGACAGAGAAGTCTATACTCAAGGAACAAATACGGAATTAAATCAAATTTTTCATTTTCAAATATTTAAAATAGGTAAGGTTTTGCAAAAGTAACATAAACTTCTAACGACGAAACAAAAATTGTAGCTTGAAAGTTCAGACATTTTATAAAATGAAAGGCAATTTAGACAACATTAATAAAAAGTAAGCTAAGAAAGTCCAAACTTAACCAACAAAAAGAGCTATGATGAACTTCATAGGGTAAGAATTGAAGTCAAAACAATAAGAATATCAAGGGTAGAGTTTCATAGGTTACGAGTATCAAATTTAAAGGAGGTGCATGATGAAGCGAGGAAGAGAGATATGAACGGTAACGCTCATGGTCAAAGACGAAGGGAAGTTAGACAAGAAGGAAACGCCAAGTACTCAAATCTCAAACAACAACATCATCCTAAACGGTTCCGAAAACTTCCTAACCACAAAACTCAAAACCATATAACTCCCAAGAATTTCCTCAAAACACTTACACACTTTACTCTTATGTTATCCCGTGGGTCAAGGCACTCCACCACAATTGTGATTCCATAACAGGCAATTCATCTCATTCCTTATATGCAAGTCTCTCTTAAAGGATCACCTCTATGACTTATCAAAGTAAAATAAACGCTCACTTAAGGGTTGATAAATTGGTTAGATTCATTGTTCACCTATTTTATCACATATTAGGATTTCCCCTAAAGTAAATCTACCACTCAAGTATAACGGCATCTCTTTATCTCAAGCACTCGATACAGTCTCAATGTTTTAAAAACCAAAGAATGAATTAACAAAGACTTCTTAACAAATTCTCAAGGGACCACTAATATATAAAAATGGGTTTTCTTCCAAGCTCATATCATGAGCCTTACTCTATGATTACTCCTAAGGTAACAACGCTCAACCTACTAGGCTTTCAAATTCCAAGCGTAGTTAACAAAGCCAAGTTCTATAACCCTAGTAACAAATGCAACTCACACCTAACACACAGAGTCCACCAATCAAGAATACTCACTTTATCAAGGATCTAGGTATAAGAACCATCAAGTATGTCTCATCACACTACCTAAGTCTTTCCAACATCAAATCCTCTCAAAACCAGGTTTAAGGGTCAAACACAACAATCTCCTCAAAAGTCAAATTTCCAACCAAGGTCAACATTCCTCAAAAGAAAGAGTACTATAAAAAAGCGTTAAGGGAGGATAAGCAAGGAACAAAGGACAAGTTAGGAGTACAAGAGTAACTTTCAAAGTAAAACAGAAGAGAGTTTAGAAGAAGGATAAGCACCAAGAAATAAGGAATAAGACAAGGTACACCAAGAATGAGAAACATCTTCGAGAAAGTAGAACCGTTCTTCAAAGTTGAACAAATCTTCAATTTCTGACAATAGGCATCAAATCTTGATCTTCACGTTGGTAAGTTCACAATCATTGATCCAAGGGCATAACAAGTATTAAATGGCAATCAACAAACATGTTAGAACCTAACAAAGAGCAAACACACTACAGACTACCACCTTAGGTCCTTAATTCTACCTATCTCTCATTCGTTATTCAAAGTCAAGTTCAAAATAAATTCGGGGTACACGTGTGTGCGTCGGGAGCAACATATGCTCTGATACCAACTGTGACACCCCGCGATAAAGCGGAAAATATAACTAATAAATTAAAGCGGAAATTTGTGAAATTTTAAAAACTTTTAGATTACTAGTTAAAGATTAAAACGCAGGTGCCGAAAAACGAAATGAAACAAGTTCTACGATAGACAAATTTAGGTTATTACAACCCAAGTCTAGAAAGCGGGGAAAAGATATCCCACGAATGAACAAATAAGAGGTTTCTAACTAGCAACTAAGGTCCAAGGGTTTAGTTCTCGCTAGCCCACATGTCTTCCCCACGTAAGCATCTTCACAACCTGTCATTCATGTAAACATGAACGCCACAGTCAGTGGGGAGTAACTCAAGGTTCTCCCAGCCATAATATGTCGAAAAGCACATAACAAGCAACACTTAATCAAACATATTAATCATGCAACATATGTGAACCATGAAGAATAAGGCGATATAATGATCAAACATGGTGCAACAGGCATAATACTTTCTTAGTAGAATAGGCATGGTATATGAGGATGTATATGCAATCAAGGAAATAGAATCACCAAGTCAACCCACTCATGTTGACACGACTCAACAAGTGTAACACATATACTTAGTATGAACTCACAAAAAAAACCATCTAGACTCCAACCTCTTGGTAGGACGATGATCATAATACGGTCCTAGTCTAAACCTGGATCCAGACTCTCGGGATGGACGTCACCCGATTCGACAAACGATATACCAATCGTATCCAAGACTCGAAACATGGCACACACTCGTAAACAAAGGTCGAGTAACCTCTAATCGAAAACATGGCACACACCCGTAACCAAAGGTCCGAAGAAAGGTGGAAGGATATCCTAATTCGGAAACATGGCACACACCCGTAACCAAAGGTCCGAAAGAGGAAAGATAACCCAATCCAGAAACATGGCACTAAACTCGTAACAAGGGGTAAATAAGGAATGTCAAGTAGTCACACAATGTAAAACGTCGCACTTGAGTCACAATAAGAGTAAGAATGATCATGCAAACATCATATGACACGGGACCATTAATGTCACATTCATACTCATGGCTTGCATCTCACCATGAGTACGGATGGGAACATCAATCCCGACGATCATATCGCAACTAGAGGGCTTATAGCTCACCCCTAGTATCCGATAGGACCGAGACTCTCATAACAGAACAATTCAAGATGTTATTAAGAATATGACTCTTCGCCAAAATAACCATTTAATAACTCACACATGTCTAATAATAATAAATATTTCATTTTATAAATTAACATGCCGGTTAAATAAAATATAATAAGCGATAGTGAATAATTTTCGTTATGTGAAATATACGGGATGAAATGTGACCAAGTCCAAGTGACCCATTTATGAGCCCAATAAACAACTATGAGGTTGGCCCGACACATAAAGCATGTCAAGCCCAACAATGGAGACATGTGAAATCTAGCAAGCTAATCATATAAGGCCCAAATAAATAAACATGGCAAGCCAAACTATAAAATCATCACAAGCCCAACTATAAAACATGACTAGCTAATCTGCCACATCACAAAATAACGAGACGAGTACGTGAGCATATTTGAGACGGTAATTTAAATAATTAAATAAAGGGGGATTTATAAGTATAAATCATAAAAGGGAGGTATGTAAATGAACAATATTTAACGGATTACGTTATATAAAGCATGAGACGGGATTGAAATAATTGCAACGAACATTCATGAGACCACATCGCTCTATAAGCTAACCCAACATTTAAGAGCACAAACGAGCCCAATAAGAAAATATTTTAGAAGAACGATATTTAACGAAACACGTTATATAAAATACGAGACGAGAATTAAACAATTCGAATAACCCAAAATAGGCGCCAAGAGCACCCAAACCCCACGACATAGGAGACCAAGAACAGTCCCACGCCCATCATCAAGCAACCAGCCACCACAGCCGATAAACAGTCCGCAAATATCACTCGTAACCGCCACCCACAGCTGCCAAACGGTCATGAGACCACCCCACAGTCCGTGGTAGAACACGGCCTAAGCTAGGCACAAGGACAGTCCTACAAACTACCTCATAACCACTCTTTATACCCTTCCAAAAATTGGTCCAAAACAGAGTAGTGTAGCTGCATGAAAACGGGTTGAGGGCAGTCCAGTTCGGGATAACCTCACGCAAGTTCAGAAATGTAACCCAGACGGAAGTTAACACTTGCACGCACCCAAACAAACTCCTTATACCCGCCCAACACGGTCCAAACATCCACCAAGCACACCACCCATGCCGACCTAAAACTAACCCCTTCCCCACTGCTACTACACAGCCTACGAACAGTCACCAATACCCGACTAAATCAGACATGTACCACCCCCGAACGACCTATGACACGACCTCTAAACAGAGCCCAAAGCAGGTTGTATCATGTCGCCCATGGTCACCATTCACACCACCCTAACTTCCACCCCGAAAACTGCACAAAGTACTCTATCTCACGCCTAAGGTTGCCCCGAACTCGAGTCGTTTTGAGACGAAAAACAGAATACAACCAACCGAACCATTACTCCGGTATGACACCATTTTCAGACGAAATATAAGCCAAACCTCATAAAGAACGAGACTTTACTGCAACTAAACATTCCACACATGGTTTTAACACGTAAAACGACACAACAATAAGAGATGTCGACATTTGTCGAGTAACCTATCACCGTTACCTTTAACTCTCGAATTTCCGGGGAAAACGTCCAAAAGCATGAGCCTTTCTTCAGTCTTCAAGGTCTTCAACTAAAAGGAGGGAAAAACGAGTAACATGAGCCACCATAACCGAGTTGTCCTAAGTTGTCCATTTCGAAAATTTAACAAGATTAAGACTTTCTTACCTAGAAATGAGGAGGAGGATGAGAGGAAGCCAATGGTGTAAAAATGGTGAAGTTTGGTTGAAAAATAAGGGAGGAAATGAAGTATGAAGGAGACGGAATGGGTTGTATTGTTGCTGCTGCTGTGTTGTTGTTATCCGCATGAAGAAGACGGAAAGAAATGAGGAGACAAAGGGGTAGTGGGACACGGTTTCAACCACAACAATATCTAATAATAATAATAATAATAATAATAATAATAATAATAATAATAATAATAATAATAATAATAATAATAATAATAATAATAATAATAATAATAATAATAATAATAATAATAATAATAATATATAGTATCAATGGGAGATATTTTAAAAGTGGAGTAGAGGTAGATGAATGTGTTGTTGGTTTTTGATTGGTCCGGATTAAAATAGTTACAACATGAAATGTGATGATCTAAAGTTTAGACGGAGATTATTATTATTATTACTGTCACTATTATTACTATCCGACCAAAAATACGTATACATTTATTCTTATAAAAATTATGCCTCAAAAATATAATTTAATAATACTTATTTTTATATAAATGAACTTTTATATATTACTTTTATAAAAATCGTGTTTGACATTAAATTAATTAAATTGAGAAATTCAAAAATATAAAATAAAGTAATCAAACGGTTAAATAAATTTTAAATGTCAAAATGGGAAATTCACGGGTGTTACACCTACCAAAAGTAATTGGGTGGACCGGAGGAGGTCGGGTTTCATCGGCATCCTCCTCAATCTCAAGGAGGTAGGTGGCTTCTCCGGGCTTAATCTTGAATTTAGAGGCATTGGGGATTGGGACCGAGTTTTTCTTTTGCACTTGCCAATAATCGATCCCGTCAAAAGGATTGGTTTTAATCCACTCAAGCTTTTTCGTTATCCAATCCTTGGTGATGTAGGTGTCCCCCTGGATCCACCTTAAGTTGGTCAAGTCCACCGGGCGGTCAAGTCACTTGGCAATTCGGGTGATTATTCCACCCACATGGAGAGGGACTTTTTGCCCCGGCGATTTAGCAAGCTTGTTCAAGTGGAGGGCCAAATGGTGGCCCACATTAATCTCATAGGGGGTCGGAGTGGTGATCAAATGAGAGCCAAGAATTTCCAATTCCACTACTTTGAACACCCAAGGCTCGTGAGTTGCAAAAATGGAGTCCCCACAAATCGATGCCATATTCGCATGGGGGCATTGTGACATGCGATTTCCGGTCTTTTGACGCCATTTCGATCATCTAACCCCGAAATGGCTTTCCACACCCTAGAAAAGTGAGCATCCTCGGGTGGCTTATAGTTTGGGGGATTTGAGAGATCAAAAATTCGGCACAATCTTGCAAGGGACAAGGAATTGTCCCGGTTCATAAATCGGAAGTGAATTTCGGCAACCATTTGGGTTTGCCGGTGCTTATCTAGGCGAAAACTACTAAGGAATTCCCAAGTAAGATGGGGACAGGTTTCCTCATGCACATCATACAAGCCTTTCATTCCAACACCTTTAAACAATTCAAATGTTTCCGTGTCTAAACCCAAATTCCTCATAGCCGGTCTACAAATGAATTTAGCCGGGGTTAAGGGGTGATTTTTGAACAATATAAATTTACCTTTTTGTGTTTGTGATGCAAACACCACATCCGGAAAATCGGGATCCGGTTGGTGTCGTTCGCCGCTGCCTCGACTAGTCTTTGTTGTGCAAGTGCCAACTCCGCCCTTGTCCTCTTGTTTGCCATGGTTTTTGGTAGTTTGAAGGATGAAAAAGGAAGGATGAGTGAAGGTTTAATGGAGGAAGGATGTTTGGTGGGAGATGGATGAATGTTAGGGGTTGTTTAATGGAGTTTTAAAGGGGGTTGGTGGTGATGGAGTGGATAAAGAAGGAAGAAGAAAGAATAGAAAAGAATGAGAAAAAGAAAGGGTATCGGGTAGTTTAATTGCTGAGAATGCGTGTCCCTGCCGGTGGGTGAACCGGCCGCCGGTCCGCCGGCAGGGAACACACCCTATTCTTTCCGAAATTTCGTATTTCATTCAAAGAAATTTTATCTCGCTGCCGGTCCACCGACACAGAACACCCCTTAATCTTGAATCTCCTCTTCAACGTGTCCCCTGCCGGTGGGCCGGCTGCCGGTCTATCGGCAGGGGCTTCCTTCTGTTGGTTTTCTTCATTACTCCTCCTATATGGTAATTCCTCTACCGGTGGGCCGGCCTGCCGGCAGAGGACACCTTTCCTTCAACTTTTTCTTCATTTTTTATTAATATGGATCTCCCTGCCGGTGCGCCGGCTGCCGGCAGGGACTTCTCCTCAGCTTATTTCCATCCTTTTCCCGTCAAAAATTTTACAGCTCGCTACCGGTGGAGGGCATCGGCTGCCGGTCCACCGGCACGGAGTTACAATGATTCAATTTCAGCGTGTTTTCCTCCTTTGACTCATCAAGCCAATTCCCGACTCCTTCACTTACCCATTTTTGCAAGTTTTCAGCTTTCAAACCGACGCCTCATGTCGGGATTATGGGTAAGGCTAAGGATCTCGCCTTGCAACCCAAATTTTGTCAAGAATGATAAATCCAAATTATCTCAAGTACTAACTATATGAATGCTATGTACAAGTGGTGGTTCTTGAGGAACTCCACCAAACCAAGTCTTGTTCAAGAAAAATTTCAATTTGCCCTCTCCTCGGGGAGGGGTTCCCCGAGATAGAGCACCTCAATCGGTCTTTGGTTGTCGCCATCATAGTAGCGCTTGACTCGTTGACCATTGAACCTAAAGGTTACACCTTCTTCACTCCAAAGCTCGAAAGCGCCGTAAGGAAATATTCGCATCACCTTAAAGTGTCCCGACCACCTTGATTTAAGCTTGCCCGGAAACACCTTGACCTTGGAGTTGAAAAGGAGAACAAGGTCTCTAACATATATCTTTCTTCATGATTTTGCCATCATGCCATTTCTTCGTTTGATCCTTGTAGATTTTGGAGCTCTCATAAGCCTCCAATCTTAATTCCTCAAGCTCATTCATTTGGAGGAAGCGAACCTCTCTGGTGGCATCAAAGTCAAAGTTCATCTCCTTGAGAGCCCACCAAGCCTTGTGATACGTGCATTTTATATAGTCTCTTTTGGCCTTTTTATGCACGTTTTTCTATGCTATTATCGTAGTTTTATGCTACGAAATGCCCCGAATATGCTACTTTGGTTTGTTTTGTCTTATTTGCAGGAATGAACCAAAAAATAGTGAAATCGAGCCTTTTACCATCCGTTTAGCATGCATTTGGAGGAAGAGTGAATTTGGAGCGGGAATGTAGCTATTTTGAGATGCGCAAAGAAGAAAAACAGCTAGGCGAGCAAAGGAAGAGCTTCAAATTTCTAGTGCCTACTTTGAAGAGTTATATCTCGAGTTCTACAATAGATATTCAGGTTATTCCAACTGGATATGAAATATTGTCCTCTTACCTTTCCAACGCCACCGGAATCACCCTGTTTGCCCAAGTAACGAAGAAAGGGCAGCCGTTTGAAGTTCAGTGCGCAAAGAAGGAAATTGTGCGCTGGAAAGTACTCGATCGAGTACAATTATGTTCGATCGAGTCCTTTTTCTACTCGATCGAGTAGTTGCATTTTAGGATTTACTCAATGGAGTAGATTTTCTATTCGATCGAGTGGTTTGAGCTTTAGTTTACTCGATCGAGTAGTTTTAAACCACTCGATCGAGTGGTTTCTCTTATGGGCTCGGGCTTTTAGCTTTAATCCGTCATTAGGTTAAATAAAATCCTATTTTTCTTATAAATAGGAAGGGGAGACGTCATTTGTAACTCTCCACACACATCACACGTTACCTTTTCCTCTGGTTACTGTTGAATACTATTTTCTCTCCTATTTTCCGGATCCTTTTCTACTGTAACTTTCTTCCTTTCCCTTTTTTTCTTTAATTTAATTAATGTCTATTATTGTTCTTCCCTTTATTCTTGTTCTTTCTTTATTTATGTCTAGCTAATTCTCTCTGCTCGGATTAGGTGATTCAATGGACTAATGTTAAATTGCTAATTAGGTTTATAGGTTGTCGTTGTTGTTTTAGTCTATGTTGTTAATCGCTGCTATAATTGTATCCTGCTAGTTGAATCGATGCAATTAGCCTTTTAATTTTGGTAAGCCTTGACCTAGACCGAAAGGTTGGAAGGGATAAGACCTGCAGTGAACAATAGGATGCTTTAGTGAGGGCGAAAGTTAAGCTAATAGCATTTTAAGGCAAATTGAGACCGAAAGGAGATATTCATTGCCCCTTAGACCGACACATCGACTGATCTATGACCTTAACTGCGATAGACTGACGTTCATTGATGACCCGAAATCCTAGTCCTCTCTCCCTTGCTTGTTAATTCCTCTCATTTCTATTTCTCTTGCTTTATCTTATTTAGTTTAGTCAAACAACTCAAAACCCCCAACTTGTGACTTAGACAGACCGAATAGACAAGTAGATAGTGACCGCCTCCCTGTGGAGATCGACCCTACTTACCGCTGACTTCTGTTAGTAGTAGATAGGTATTTATTTTTGGTACTGAAACGACGGTATCAAATTTTGGCGCCGTTGCCGGGGAGGCAACTACTTTATTTATTTGTTTAATTTTGTCTGTTTTTAGCCTCAAGGGACTTTCTCCCTTGAGGCCGTTCTAATCTTTTTCTTTAGTGCTGTTTTGATAGGCCCTACAGGTCCTACCTAGACAGTTCTAGGTGAAAGATCGTCAAAGGGAAGGCTTGAGTACCTTTGACCCGTCACCAATGTTCCATTATATGGCGCAACAGGTGATTTACTGCGGGAGATGTGGTGCTGCTGAGCACAATGCAGCCTTTTGCATGGCAGAAAATGACGAGGTCTACGAGTTCAGGCTCCGTGGACGAGCTATCCATTCCTCTGTAGTTGTGCCGCCACATCTACCCTATCAACGAGGCTATCACAAGCCTCCTTTTGTCTGGCCACCGCAACAACAAACCCTTCCTCCCGTTGAAGAGAATGAAGGGGCTGCCGAGTTGAAGTCTATATTAAAAGCACTTATGCTTCGAATGCAAGAAAGCGATAAATCTAAGGAAGCTCACCTCAAGCTACTTGAATCTCAAGTAGCTCAATTAGCTGCCGAGTTGGATTTTAGCGACTCAGAGACGGAATATGCTGTGTTTCCTGTCAATAGTCTTTCCCATGAAAGGCCCGAGTTGTCTAGTGATGATGAAGACATTTATGACTCGGAAATTGAAGGTGATAATGAAGATGAAGCTTTTCTCAAGCACTTCACCACGGTCCAGCCTAACCCACTTGATCGAACAGTCCACATTGCTCGATCGAGTAAATTCTATGATGAGGAAGTCGATCGAGTAGATTTAACCACTCGATCGAATGGTTTGTGTGAAGGAAGCTCTCGATCGAGTAACAATTCTACTCGATCGGCTGAGTTGGCCAGCGAGAGCATTGATTCGTCATGTGGGTTCATTTTAGATGACAATTTTTATGATGATAATGGATACGCTGAATCTCCCCTATTTAAAGACGAGTTGGATGCACTTGAGGCTGCGATTTACGGGACGAATTCCATAGAGGAGGGTGACGAGAAGACAGCTGAGTCAGTGATTGCTCTCAGCACGAAAGAGGTAATATCTTCCTTTATCAGTGATTCCGACATTGAGAGCAACCAACCCAAGGTAGTTAACGATAATTTTATTATTGTTGGTTCTAAGAGTACATCGCCTCATTTGACTCGTGCTTCGTATTTTAATGCTATACCCCCTCCTAGTTGGTTAATTAATTTAATAGTTTTTCACCGTTCATGTCATCTTAAATCTGTTAAACTAAAACGATACCCTGATTTATTGTTAATTGCTCCTGAGCTCTTATACTTCGTGGATAAATTTAGGAGCTCTCATAGGAAATTTATTAGACTTAAATGTTTATATATTTTTATTTCCTATGCTTCTATTCTACTGTGGTGCTACTTACATTTTTATGTAGCACATGCGCAGCTGTTTGATCGGTTGCTACACGCTTTGAGCTGTTTTGACAAGGCTAATTAATGAGAGGCTCGAAGAAAAAAAGGTCGAGCTGAGACCTGACTGAAGCCAGCGCTACCCGGGAGGCAACCCGGTGATTTTATTTTTAGTTGTTTTTCAAACATTTCAGTTTTTATTTTGTTTAATAATCGGCTCTCTCGATCGAGTTTTCTTGCTTTGATCGCTTCCTATGACGCCACTATGAAGCTATTTGTGACCTCCCATGTTGCTGGCTGGTTTGGGGAGGTCCCTTCTTCGCGTTATCTTGTATGTTTTCCGCATCTCCACTCTCTCCTTTTTAGTTTGCATTTCCTTTCCGTATTTTTGGGTACAATGAGGGCATTGTACGGTTTGGTTTGGGGAGGTTATGCATCCATATCTGTGTCTGCATTCAACTTTTATTGCATTCCTGTTATCACATTTAATTTTCATATTTCATATGCATTGTTCTAGAAAAAAAAGTTCGAAAATCAAAAAAATTCACGTTTATTTTAGCATATAGGTTGAGTCGGAATGGTAGATTTCCGTGATGAAATTGCACATTAACTTGTCTTTTTACTTGAGCCTTGCACTTTCGTTGATGGTTATTAGCTAAGTCTTACGCATAATCTACGAGTTTTTGTTCAAATTTAGCTGACTGTTTAGACTTGACCTGATAAATTGGCAACCTACTCTATAATTTCTGAGATTTAGAGCCATATCACTGGTGACATCCATGACCGGTTTGTATAGTAATTGAGAGTAGTACTCCTTGCATAACATGTCTATTACTTTTGCACATTTATGAAATTCGATTTCTTATCAAACGCACACATTCGGGTTTGTGGTTGGTGTCACATGCAGGGAGGTGCTTGAAAATTTCCCCTTTTCCTTATATTTTTCACCCATTTAGCTCCACATAAGCCAAATCTTGCCTTTTTGACCCATTAGCTACATCCCAAACTGAGCCTGCCTAGTCAAGCTAGTTTAGTATGTCTTTTGTGGTATGATTTTCCGTCTGCAGTTTGGTCCGTATCTTTTTGTATGGAGTTGGTGGAAATAGAGGAAGGAGAAAAAGAAAAAAAAAGAATTGAAAAAGAAAAAAAAACGTGAAAAAGGAGAAAGAAAGAAAAAAAAAAGAAAAAAAAAAGTTATGTTTCACGTAGAAAAGAGTTGAAAATTTTTTGATTTGTTTCATTTGATTCATTTAGACGGTGTTAAAAAAGGAAAGTTGTGACCGTCTAACTCCTCCGTTCTTACTCCATATTTTTGAGGAGATTGTGTATGAGATTAGTGAGATGTGTGCCAAAAGAAGGGCACTTGTGTTTGATTTTTCAGTCAGTTGAGATTCGGACGGTCTTATATGATCCTGTTTAGGAACTAGCTTGACGCTTTACCTTCACATTCTCATAATTTGTTTTGCCTTTTCTCACCTGAACCTCACCTTTCCATATCATTTGTAAGCCCTCAGCTGTGACGGACATTGTTGGTTGGAATGTATGTGTAGTACTTGAATCGTCTATCATTTTTGTTGCATGCATGTTATGTAGGTCGCAGTCTAGGTGAGTGACTGTTTTCTCTTTCTCTCTTATACATATATTTTCACCCTTTCTTCATGAGAGAAGAGTGACCCCGTGAGAGTCCGATTTTATTGGTCTTGCAGGGTTGATAGGTCAGCTTAATTTATGGACATCTTATAATTCGTTTGCGTAATGACCAGTATAGCTGTAACTGTTGATTTTAGCTTGCATTAAATTGGTTTAAGTGGGCATTAATAGCTAGCTCTGAGTTATCTTTTCCGTTCCATTAGTTTGCATTTAGTTTACTCGAGGACGAGTAAAGGTTTGGTTTGGGGAGATTTGATACGTGCATTTTATATAGTCCCTTTTGGCCTTTTTATGCACGTATTTCTATGCTATTATCGTATTTTTATGCTACGAAATGCCCCGAATATGTTACTTTGGTTTGTTTTGTCTTATTTGCAGGAATAAACTAGAAAATAGTGAAATCGAGCCTTTTACCGTCCGTTTAGCATGCATTTGGAGGAAGAGTGAATTTGGAGCGGGAATGTAGCTATTTTGAGATGCGCAAAGAAGAAAAATAGCTAGGCGAGCAAAGGAAGAACTTCAAATTTCTAGTGCCTACTTTTAAGAGCTATATCTCTAGTTTTACAACTGATATTCAGGTGATGCCAATTGGAGATGAAAGCTTGTTCTCTTATCTTTTCAACGCCACCGGAATCGCCCTGTTTGCCTAAGTAACGAAGAAATGGCAGCTGTTTGAAGTTCAGTGCGCAAAACAGGAAATTGTGCGCTGGAAAGTACTCGATCGAGTACAATTATGTTCCATCAAGTCCTTTTTCTACTCGATCGAGTAGTTGCATTTTAGGATTTACTCGATCGAGTAGATTTTCTATTCGATCGAGTGGTTTGAGCTTTAGTTTACTCGATCGAGTAGTTTTAAACCACTCGATCGAGTGGTTTCTCTTATGGGCTCAGGCTTTTAGCTTTAATCCGTCATTAGGTTAAATAAAATCCTATTTTTCTTATAAATAGGAAGGGGATACGTCATTTGTAACTCTCCACACACATCACACGTTACTTTTTCCTCTGGTTACTGTTGAATACTATTTTCTCTCCTATTTTCCGGATCCTTTTCTACTGTAACTTTCTTCCTTTCCCTTTTTTTCTTTAATTTAATTAATGCTTATTGTTTTTCTTCCCTTTATTCTTGTTCTTTCTTTATTTATGTCTAGCTAATTCTCTCTTCTAGGATTAGGTGATTCAATGGACTAATGTTAAATTGCTAATTAGGTTTATAGGTTGTCGTTGTTGTTTTAGTCTATGTTGTTAATCGCTGCTATAATTGTATCCTGCTAGTTGAATCGATGCAATTAGCCTTTTAATTTTGGTAAGACTTGACCTAGACCAAAAGGTTGGAAGGGGTGAGACCTGCAGTGAACAATAGGATGCTTTAGTGAGGGCGAAAGTTAAGCTAATAGCATTTTAGGGCGAATTGAGACCGAAATGAGATATTCATTGCCCCTTAGACCGACACATCGACTAATCTATGACCTTAACTACGATTGACTGACGTTCATTGATGACCCGAAATCCTAGTCCTCTCTCCCCTGCTTGTTAATTCCTCTCATTTCTATTTCTCTTGCTTTATCTTATTTAGTTTAGTCAAACAACTCAAAACCCCCAACTTGTGACTTAGACAGACCGAATAGACAAGTAGATAGTGACCGCCTCCCTGTGGAGATCGATCCTACTTACAGCTGACTTCTGTTAGTAGTAGCTAGGTATTTATTTTTGGTACTGAAACGACGGTATCACCTTGTTGTGTTCTAGCTCAACGGGCAAATGACAAGCTTTCTCATACACAAGCTTATAGGGGGTGGTACCAAGGGGTGTCTTGTAGGCTGTTCTTAATGCCCATAGCACATCCGGGAGTTTTTGTGACCAATCCTTCCGGCTCTTGTTTGTGACTTTCTCCAAAATGGCCTTAATTTGGTGGTTAGAAACCTCCACTTGCCCACTAGTTTGAGGGTGGTAGGCAAGGGCGGTTTTATGCCGCACTCTGTGTGTTTCTAGTAGAGCTTTGAAAGTACTCTTGCGGAAATGTGATCCGCCATCACTTATGACTACTCTTGGTGTTCCGAACATTGGAAAAATCGTGCTTTTGAAGAGCTTTATCACAACCTTGCTATCATTGGGGGGAGAGGCGACCGCTTCAATCTATTTAGACACGTAGTCCACCGCAACCAAGATGTATTCATTTCCACAAGAGTTGGAGAATGGTCCCATGAAGTCTATGCTCCAACAATAAAAAAGCTCAATTTCCAATATGTTTGTCAAGGGCATTTCATTCCTCTTTCCAATGTTCCCAACCCTTTGGCAAGCATCACAAGATTTAACCAAGTAGTGGATGTCCTTAAACATGGAGGGCCAATAAAATCCACCTTAGAGGATCTTGGCAACGGTCCTTGAGGTGGCCAAGTGTCCCCCATAAGCGGAATTGTGAACCCGGTCGACAATCTCCAAACCTTCCTCTCTTGAAACACATCTCCGGAACATTCCATCCCCGCACTTGCGGAACAACTGTGGGTCATTCCAAAAGTATCTCTTGGCCTCATGTCTCAACTTCCGCCTTTCCTTTTGTTCCGTTTCATCCGGTAAGAAACCACTCACAATATAGTTTGCAAGATCCGCAAACCAAGGGGTTTTAATGCTAACTTCCATGAGTCCATCATCCCGTAACCACTCATTGATGGGTCCACTCTTGTCTTGTATCCCATGATCTTCAATGGTCAATCTTGATAAGTGGTCGGCTACAACATTTTCCGACCCGGCCTTATCCTTGATCTCTAAATCAAATTCTTGGAGAAGTAGGACCCATCTCAAAAGTCGGGGCTTTGCATCTTTCTTAACCATTAATCGTCTCAAGGCGGTGTGATCGGAGTAAACCACCACCTTAGACCCAACATGGTATTGTCGAAATTTTTCAACGGCATGAACAATCGCTAACATCTCCTTTTCGGTTGTAGAATAGCCACATTGTGTTTGGTTAAGGGTCTTGCTTGTGTAATAAATCACATGATGCTTCCTATCCACCATTTTCCCAAGGACTGCACCAACCGCGAAGTCCGAAGCATCGCACATGATCTCGAAAGGAAGAGTCCAATCCGGTGCCCGGATTATTGGAGCCGTGACCAATGCTTCCTTTAACCTATGAAAAGCTTCAAGACAAGGTTCATAAAATACAAAGGGGGCATCTTTGAGGAGTAATGAAGTTAATGGTTTTGCTATCTTTGAAAAATCTTTAATGAAACGTCTATAGAATCCGGCGTGGCCTAGAAAACTCCTCACTCCCTTCACATTGGAAGGAGGTGACAAGTTTTCTATAACGGCAACCTTAGCACCATCAACCTTAATACCCCTTCTAGAGACAATGTGACCGAGGACAACCCCTTCCTCTACCATAAAATGGCATTTTTCCCAATTTAGGACGAGGTTGTGCTCCTCACATCTCTTCAACACATTAGTCAAATTGTCAAGACCATGATCAAATGAGTCTCCATGGACGCTAAAATCGTCCATGAAAACCTCCATGCTTTTCTCTAGAAAGTCCGAAAAGATTGCCACCATGCACCTTTGGAAGGTGCCGGGCGCATTGAAAAGCCCGAATGGCATCCTACGATATGCATAGACCCCTATGGGACAAGTGAAGTTCGTCTTTTCTTGGTCCTCCGGGTGAATGGGGATTTGGAAGAACCCGGAGTAACTATCTAGAAAAAAATAATATGCATGACCCGCAACTCTCTCGAGCATTTAGTCTATAAAGGGGATTGGGAAATGGTCTTTAAGGGTGGCGGCATTAAGTTTCCTATAGTCAATACACATTTGCCATCCCGTCACCGGTCTAGTAGGTAGAGTGGTCCCGTCTTCTTGCTCAACCATTTGTACCCCTCCCTTCTTTGGTACCACGTGAACTGGACTTACCCATTTACTATCCGTTATTTGATATATAATCCCGGCCTCAAGTAATTTCAACACTTCATTTTTAACTACCTCGGCCATTTTAGGGTTTATCCTCCTAAGACCATCTACCTTTGGTTGACTCCCCTCTTCCAAGACAATTCTATGCATGCATAAACTCGGGCTTAAGCCCTTGATGTCATCTATGCTATACCCGAGTGAGCCTCTATGAGTTCTCAAAGTTTGTAAAACCCTCCTTTCTTGTGACTTACTTAGTTTAGCATTTATGAACACCGGATAAGCCTCCCCCTCATCAAGAAAAGCATACTTGAGTGAGGGGGGGTAAGGGTTTGAGTTGTACCTTTGGAGGGAGAAAGCCCTCCACTTTATTCAAAAGTTCTTCATCAACTTCATGATCTTCCTTCATATCTTCATCATGCAAGGAGATTTGAAAAACCTCTTCCATTTCCACTTCTTCTCGGGCTACTTCATGCACTATCTCATCAATCACCTCAATAGTGCTTACCCTTTCAACTCTTGGTCCTTTCATCAAATGTGGAAGGTTAAATTCGACGTTGTTGCCCTCAATTTGGAAGGTTAGCCGCCCATTCTTGACATCAATAAGCACTCCTCCGGTAGCCAAAAATGGCCTACCTAGGATGATGGGGGTATGGCTATCCTCCGGAATATCAAGGATAACAAAATCGGCGGGGATTAAAAGCTTTCCAACCTTGATGGGTACGTCTTCAAGCACCCCCATAGGGTGCTTGACGGACCTATCCGCCAATTGGAGAGTCATGGTGGTAGGAGCAAGGTTTTGAATGCCAATTTTCTTTGCAACTTTTAAAGGAATGACACTCACACTTGCTCCCAAGTCACAAAGAGCTCTTGATATATGAACACCACCAACTACACATGGGATTGAAAAGCTTCCCGAGTCACCAAGTTTAGTGGGCATTTTGTTAAGGATATGAGCACTACATGCCTCTTCCATAGCCACTATCTCTTGGTCACCCAAGACCCTTTTTTTGGTCAAGATATCTTTTAAAAATTTTGAGTAGGTTGGCATGTTCATAATCACTTCCGTAAAGGGTAGGGTGACTTCAAGTTTCTCAAGCATATCACAAAACGTGGCATACTTAAAGTTTTCTCTACTCTTAATGGCTCTTGAGGGATAAGGAATATTAGACACAAGTTGAGAATTGGAAGATACCTTTGGAGGAACCGAATTCTTTGTTACCTTTTTGGTGTGTTGCAAAGGTACTTCTTCAATTGCTTCTTCCTCATAAGGAAGTTCTTCCACATATCCATCAACATCGTTTTCCACTTGAATTCCCCCCACTTGAAGACTCTTCACAAGCTTCCTTACCCTTCTTGGCTTCACTCACTCTAGCCGACGGGGTTATGGATGAATTTTCCTTTTCACCACTCATCTCCATTCCATTCCTTTTGGGATCCCCTTCAATTTCTACCTCAAGATCTTTGTAGGGGTCCTCAAGCTCTAAACCGCTTCTCAAAACTACCGCATGAGCATTGTGGCTATTTGAGGCGTCCTTGGAGCTTTGACCTTGGGCTAATAGACCACCGGGCGGCCTTTGAGCGTTAGCCATAGCATGAGAGGCCATCCTTGATTCCATTTCTCTTATGTCTTTAAGGAAAGTAGCCCTCAAGTTTGCTTGTTCTTGTTGAGTTGCCTTAGCAAAATTAGCCATTTCTTGACTATGTTGAAGTTGCATGTTCTTTATCATCTTTAAAAGCTCATTTTGGGAGACATCACCTTGGGGTTCTTGATAAGGTTGGTTGGGTATGGGTAAAGGGAACCCATAGTCATACCGAGTGTTGGAACCTTGGTTGTTGTTTTGTCCCCCTTGAAAGTTACCTCTAGGACCATTGTTATTGAAGTTTGATCCTTGGCCTTGTTCTTGAAACCCTTGAGCATACCCTTGCCCAAATCCTTGATTAGCTTGGTTCACTTGATTCCCTTGATAAAACCCTTGGTTGCTTTGATTTCCACCAAAATCTTGGTACCCTTGTGGTTGGTTCCCATAATTTTGGTTTTGATTGTTGTTTGGCCATTGGTTTTGATTTCCGGGGTTACTTCTTTGGTTGGAGAACCCTCCCCTTGGTTGAGAAAAACCGAGTGGATTATTTGGGGCTTGTGGTTGAAGGTGTTGTGGGTTTTGAACATTGGAACTCTTGTAGCTAAAATTGGGGTGGTTCCTTAAACTCGGATGGTAGAAGTTAGTGTTAGGATTGTAGACATTGGGGTTGTTGTATGGGGGTCTTGGTGGTCTTGTATTGTTGTTATAGCTTTGTAAAGCATTAACATCTTGGACATTATCCTCATACCCACCATTATAGTTGTTGGCACACATGTCAAAGGTGTGACCGCTCCCTCCACAAAGCTCACAACTTGAAGCTTGAACCACTTCCTCCATGGGTGGACCATGTGAGGTTGTGGCTTGGTGCACTTGGTTTCTTTGTAGTTTTTCAAGTTGTTTTGTGAGTAAGTCGAGCTTAACATTTGTCTCGGAGTTGGAGGGGTTCTCCTTAGGGAACTTGCCATTTCTCCTAAGCCTGTTTCCTCTTGACCCATAATTTGCTTCCGAGTCCACCATTTTCTTGATTAGTGTCGTGCCTTCTTCATCATTGAAATGATCAAATCCTCCCCCCGCGGACGCATTTACCTTCTCCTTAGTTCTAGGCAACAACGTTTGAAAGAATGTTTGGGTGATGTACCACTCTGGGATTCCATGATGGGGACAACTAGCAATAAGGTCTTGATATCGATCCCAAGCTTCACCCAAGGATTCCCCGTCTTCTTGTTGAAAAGTATGAATCTCATTATGAAGCATGGCGGTCTTGGATGACGGGTAGTACTTGGCCATAAACGCCTTAGCTAAAGCGTCCCATGTTGTGAATGTATCCGGAGGGTGAATATTCAACCACTGGTCCGCCTTACCCGTCAAAGAGAATAGGAACAACATCATCCTTAGAGTGTCCTCGGATACCCCGTTCTTCTTCATCATTGAGACCTTCCTCTTGAACTTTTGGAGGTGAGCATGGGCATCTTCTTCAATATGCCCCTCGAACAAATCCTTCTCAATCAACCCGACTTGGGCGGGATGCATCTCAAAGTTGTTGGGAGCCAAAGTGCCAAAATTAATAAAGTTACATGAATCATTATGGTTAGGCCGGTTGTGATCTCGTAGAGCCATTTGTAGTGGTAGATTTGGTATATGAGGGGGTGGTGTTTGAGGTGGGATATTTGGAATAGGGAAGTTATGAAATGGATTTTCTAGTAGAGTCTCAATTGTGATGTTTGGTTGAAGTGTAGTCGTGGTATCAATGTTTTGTAGGGTGTGTGAGTTTGGTTGATCAATGTTTGCTTGTGGAAGGTTCCGAACTCTATCAAGTGTCCTTGTCCTCAAGGTTCTAAAAAGCCTTTCGGGGTCGGAATTGAAGAGTAGAGCTTGGTGGTTCCTTCTAGTCATGCACTCAATAAACCGTTAGTCTCTTAGTGTCTTTACACACTAGGGGAGGGCAAGAAATCACACACTCTACAATGAAACACTCAACTACTAAAACAAACTAACAACTGAGATAAGACTAAAGCAAAGACTCTTGATAAACTAAATATAACCTAACGCCATCTCCGGCAACGGCGCCATTTGATGAGTAAGATGTAGGTAGGGTCAAGTCTCTTATCACCAACAATTATTTAAACTCAATTTAGTGTGTAAATCGGGGTCGAACTACGAGGATGGAGGGGTTTCTACTTAGCCTAAATAGGAGTCTAGTCTAGTCAATTATGAAAGGAAGGGAGTTGAATTAAACTACTAGATGTAACTAATACAAGCAATTGAGAGGAAATGTATACGATTGATTAAAGGCTAGGACTTTCGGGTTCATCTAAATGGTTTAAGGGGCAACATGATGATTTAAAGGGTCTATCGTGGGAGTTTATCCTAGGATGATGAATCAATGTCTTGATTATCCTAAGGGTGACCAATAACTTTCATTAAGAATCACACCTCTCTTAAGCAAACAACAAGACCACCACAAACTTTCATTCAATAGAGGAATTAAGCAACAATGAAAAAAGGCACAAGCTTTCACTCATGCAAATCATCAAACACCTTGTGTGCAAGATTAAAAAAGATAAACAATTTCACCAAAGACTCAAATAATCACACAGTCATGCCCATCAATTCCATTAAGACTCCCCCTAAGCCCTAGAAGGATTACTACTCACTCATGTCCAAATTGTTCAAACAAACAAATGAAAAAGAACAAACAATCAAAGGAGATGACATGGTAAAGATTTCAACAATGATAAAAGACAAGTTAAAATGTAAACAATTGATTAAGCAAGTAAATAAGAGAAGAGATGTACCAACAAAGAGTAAAGATGATTGCTTTGATTGAATTAATGAAGAGAATCCTTCAATATCTCCCAATACAATCCAAGAGACCAAATGTAAACAATTGATAATACTACTACTAAGCTAATTTTACTAAATGATTAATATTAATTATGGAAAGATTAGTGCTTTGATTAAGGAAAGATTACATAAATTAGGGAAAGTTTTCAGATCTAGGGTTGTGTTTACAATTGATTAGGGAAGGGGTATATATAGTGTTTCATTGCATTAAAGGAAAAGAAAGAAGCAAAGCCCTTTATCGCGATTGTCGTCCTGTGCCGGCAGATCGGCTGCCGGCTACCCCAACCGGCAGCGACATCTTGGAATTTTGATGTGGAATAGACCTGCTGTATTCTCTACCGGTGGACAGGATGTCGGCCTGCCGGCAGAGGATACCTCTACCTTGACTTCTTTTCTTCACTTCATTCAGTCTTGCTGCTCTATGTCGGCTAACCGGCTGCCGGCTAGCTATGCCGGCAGTGAGCCTTCCAATTTTTGCTCACAAAAAACTTCTTCAAAAATCCTAAGTGTTGGGCGTGTGTTCCCTGCCGGTGGACCGGTTGCCGGCAGAGAACATATGTTGGCTTCTTTTCTTCCTTTTCTCCTCAAAGCAATGCCCCCTGCCGGTGGACCAGTTGCCGGCCTGCCGGCAGAGAACTACACTCAGCTCCTCATCTCCCTTTTCGTCATGCTAAGGCATTGAAATGCCTTCCTTGCCCCAATTCCTCTATAATCGCCTTGATTCCTACAAGAGGGTACACCTAATCACAGGTACGGGAATTGGGCACAAAATACAAGGAAAGCACACAAAACCGACTCGAGATGAGTCGGAATGCATAAAAGAAGAAGAGAAATTCGGTGCAAATAAATCATATATAACTAGTAAACATTATCACCTATAACAATCTGCTCACCATCCCCGAATAGATCACCACAGATTTTATAAAACAACAACGGGGTTAGTTACTGTATAATAAGACAAGTACGAAAAGACAAACTGCTGATCATCATCCACCTCCAACTTCCAATCATATATCGTAACTGACTACACACTAAAGTGTGTAGCCCTGCCAGATTACCCATCGCAACAGATAATCCTCACCGCCAGTGGAGGACCGCAGCCAATCCCCACCTAAGCCCCCGCTCATTAATGAGCGATAACCCTGTTCATTAATGTGCACATCCCCTTCTGTGGCGGTTTCCACAGAGGGCAAAACTAGAGCGTGAAGCCACTCCCGCAAGTGACTCCACTCACCCGAGGACGCACCTCGCGAACATTCCAATCAACCATCACAACACCAACACCAACCCCAATACACCAATAACAATCAGCAGATAATCAATCGTACAACAATTACCACATAATCTTATAACAAGTAAATAGTAAACCGAGTAGGGAAACCCTACCTTTTCGCAATCCGCCACGCTGAAATCAATCATACAAATGCATAACGAATACCACATCGTCACCTACAACAATGATAATCAACAATCAACACACATATGATGACCAAACCCTAAATCCCTAAATTAACCCAAACTAGGGTTTACCATAACTCAATATAATCCAAAGTAGAAGAACTAGAGACTTAAAACAACGATAGATGCAACGCTAGATGAATCCGGAATCATAAAGGCTTGATCCTTGCTTGGAATGTGATTAAGAGAGTTGAGAGAGTCGTAGTAAACTTTTAGGGATTGTAAAATGATTTAGAAACTGACGAAATATAATAAATACCCCTCAACTATTTTAATCGAATCTCCGGAAATTACCCGTAACCGACCGGGTACTCGGTCGAGTACAACGAGTACTCGATCGTGTGATGACTCACCAGAACCCAAACCAATAACACCCAACACTTTATTCGACTGAGTAAGGCCCACTCGGTCGAGTAACTCCTATACCGAAACCTGTGGTATTACACTAACTTTCATTATTTATTTAGGCAAGTGTCCAACACATGTTCATGGTATTTGAACACATTTTAGACACATTTTCAAACGGAATCAAACTGAATTTAAACTGAATAGTATGCATTGTTTTATGGTGGGAAAAGAGTTGAATTGGGAGGGAATGATGTTCTTTAAACGAATAATGAGATGTCGAAAGAGATTGATTCGAAGATGGGTTTGGGTGAGAAATGAGATTGAGTTTAGACCTGGCAAAATTGACCTGACCCGAATAACCTTACTCAATAATCAAGCTTTACCCGAAACTCGAATTGACCGACCCACTATAACCCAACCCGAATGTTTATTGTTGCAAACTGATTAATATCCATGAATAATTTGATAATTGTTGACCCGGAAACGACCCTGAGGCCGAATAAGCTGGCCGACCTGAAGCCAACAAACTCGAAATGAACCCAACCCAAACTGGCCCGACCTAGTTGACCTGTTAGCCCGGTCTAATTGAATTATAATTAAAGTTGAATTTTACCTTCACTTATTTATTTAATATCAAATATATTTACAAAATAAAATCGCATGTTATTTATAACTGACACGGCTGTCGCAACCCTATCAAAAATAAAACTATCCGGTCTATAATAAATACAGTAGAGGCAGTCGGGTATCAAATCAACAGGGAGATGGAAAAATTTATGCTAAACTAAGCCCGTCTGAGTAACTGTTTCTTGGGGGTTTGAATATTTTGATTCTAAACTACGGAGGTATAAGAAAAAAAGTGTAAAGAGAAATAAAGTAGAATCTTAACGAGATTACCAAATAGAGAGAAACAGCTAGGACAGTCGGTTCACCATGATACTCAGGGAGTCCAATCTAGAGTCATAGGTCAATACAAATTTGGCCTGCAGGGTAGTGAAAAGGTCCTTTCGGTCCACTATTCGCCTTAAAACATTACTAACTTAGCTTTCACCCTCATTAGAATGCTCTAATGTTCACTGTAGGTCTTACCCCTTCCAATCTTTCGATCCAGGTCAAGGTGTAACAAAGTTAATCATCTAAATGCGTCGACTCAAGCAGATAATTACAGTTAATTGCATTAATTAACCACACATATCTAACTTGCACCAAACCCTAATCACCTATTCATAACTCCCTAATTACCATGGCTCCCCTATGTCCTAGCATAGAGGGATTAGTTATACATGATAGATATTGAAGAAATAATGATAAACAAAACAAATAAATTAAACATAGCAATCAATTAGATGAGAGATAAGAGAAAGAGAAATCAATAGAAAAGATAAGAACAGGAATAAAATTGCAATAAAGATCAATTAAAATAAAGATTAGAAATACCGAATACAAGAGAGTAGCAATGGAGTAGTTAGGTCTAGAAAGTAAAGTTCTAAGAGAAAGGATGATAGAGAAGAGAAGAAGATGCCCTCTCGTATGACTGCCGTCATACTTCTATTTATTCCTAGTTACAAAAAGAATATCCGAAAATTAACTAAAATATGCGTATAAGAGTAAACCTCTCGATCGAGCAGAATAAAACTACTCGATCGAACTCAATAAACCTCTCGATCGAGTAACACGAGTACTCGATCGAGGACTTCAACAAACAGCAATCTCGATCGAGTAAAGGGAGAACTCGATCGAGGAACTCCAGCAACTTAAAGCATTCGATCGACCAATTCCAGCAGGCAACTTGGTCGATCAAGCTATATTAGTACGGGTGAGCTCTTGAACACCTTCTGAAGCTACTTCACGCATCTCTAAGTGACAGATTCCAAGCTCCAATTCTTCTGCTCCAAAATGCATGCGAATGGGACGGGTTCAGGCTCAATATTACTTCTTTCTGGTTCATACCTGCAATTAATATAAAATAAACCAAAGTAGAATATTCGGGGGACATTTGTAGCTAGATGCCATATAAATAACATAGAAATGCGTGTAAATATAGGAGAAAAACCTTATGTAAAATACGCGCATCAAACCTCCCCAAACCAAACCTTTGCTTGTCTCCAAGCAAACTATGAATGCAACTAAAGACAACTAATGGAACAGGACCAACTCATCAGCTACATATTGTCCACCCAAACCAATTTAATGCAACAACTAACAAAGTGGCGATAGGCAAGTGCAAACGAGTTAAATAAATGCTTTAAACTATTGAACCGTCGACCATGCAAGACTCGTAACTATCGGACTCTCGCGGGTCGCTCATCACACAAATTAGGCACAAGGTGAGTATAATTTAATGAGATAGAAAGAAGTAAAGACGCTCACCTAACTCGACCTATAAGAACATGCATGCAACTGACATGAAACCGATTTCCACTGACCGTACATATGCATTCCAACCAATCAGGGCCAAGACACACGCTGAGGACTTACATATGATGTGAGGTGAGGTTATTGGGTAAGAACGGGCAAAATAAATTTGGATAAGTGGAGGTAAAGTCAAGCTAGTACAACCATAACCAAATAGTAAACTCATTCCGCTTCGCTACTTAATATAGAAATGAAGAACTGTGCCATCGTGGCAGGTCATCACTCACATCAACAAAGGACTCCCTATAAAAAGTAATGGTAAGCATGGGAGTATTATTCAACGATCTTTTTCATATATTTTTCTTCATCATTTTTTTCTTTCTTTCATATTTCTTTTTCATTCTTTTTTTTTATTTTATTTTTCCGATTCATTTCTTCAATTCATACCACCAACTTCAAATCTTTCAAAGCGAGCCAAATAGACAAGGATAACAGCATACCCGCAAAAACCACTGAACTAACTTGACTGGGCAGGCTAAGTTTGGGTGTAGTTAAGGGGTCAAAAGGCAAATTTGGCTATTATGAAGTTTATTGGTAGTAATGAAAGAAGGGTTGTAAGTTACCTCTCCACGTGTGTCACCACCGCAAACCAAATGCATACAGGTACCGAGAAAAGAGCGTCATGCACGTGCAAATTTATGTTACATGCCTTATAGAGAGTACTACTCATATCCTATATGAAACTGGTCATAAATGTCACCAGTTTATTAAGCTCTAAATCTTAGAATGTATATGTAGCTTGCCAATAATAGAGTCAAGTCTATTCATTCAGATAAGTTTAATCCAAAAAATCGTAGATTATGCACATTATCATGCCAACAAAATGATAAGAATGTTCAAGGCAAGGGTAAAAGACTCAAAGTAGCGTAAAAGTTCAACGTTCCGACTCAACCTAAATGCAAAAACGTGAAATTAATTTTTTTGAATTTTATGATATTTTTGAATTAAAGCAACAATGCATGCGAAAATAAATAAACGTGTAAACTGAAATGCAGTAAAACAACATGCAGACACAGATATGGATGCATACCTCCCCAAACCAAACCTTACAATACCCTTATTGTACCAAAAATAGGGAAAGGAAATGCAAACGGAAGAGAAAAGGAGAATGGGACTCGGAAAACTTACAGGATAACGTGAAGTGGGGGCCTCCCCAAACCGACCAGCAACATGGGAGGTCGCAAATAGCCCACTATCGTCGCAGCACGCGAATCATAGTAGAAGGGCTCGATCAGAAGGACAAAGTGTCCGATCGAGAGAAATGGGCATCAAAGTTGCTCGATCGAAGAAGGAGAGCTCTCGATCGAAAAGGCCTCTTTTGCAAGTACTCGATCGAGAAGAAAGGATGTTCGATCGAGTAAATTGAGTAGCAAAAACATTCGATCGAGGAAGGAAAGCTCTCGATTAAACAGTTCACGTGAGATTCCTGTAAAACGCAACAAAAATTCTACGGAACTAATAAAATAGCTTAAATATTCATCCTATTGTTTGCAAAACTAGCATTTAAAGCACACAAAAACAATTCAAAAAGTTTAAACAAAATTACAACAAATTACAAGCCGGTTGCCTCCCGGATAGCATAGGTTTAAGAGGTCCCGCACGACCTTTTTGACTTCATTTATCTGGCTCATCTGGATTGTCGAAGTAGATAACTTCAACTTTGCCACCCAAGTCATTTGCTTCGTAGTAATGCTTCACATATTGGCCATTGACTTTAAACCTTTCGCCCTCAGAACTTTGTAATTCAATGGACCCAAATTTAGTGACAGCAGTCACTGTATAAGGCCCACTCTACCTGGACTTCAGCTTACCAGGAAACAAGCGTAGTCGGGCATAAAACAGCAACACCTTCTGCCCGACATGGAATTCTCGAGGTATGATCCGTTTGTCGTGTCATCTCTTCGTTTTCTCTTTATAAATGCGCGAGCTATCATAGGCATTTAGCCTGAACTCTTCCAGCTCATCTAGCTACAATAAACGATTCTAACCGCATAACTTAGGATCATAGTTTAATTCACGAATAGCCCACCAAGCCTTATATTCTAGTTCAACAGGTAAATGACAGGACTTCCCATAAACCAACCGATATGGTGATGCACCAATTGGTGTTATAAAGGCGGTCTGATATACCCATAATGTGTCATCCAATTTAAGACTCCAATCCTTCCCTGATTTAGAAACTACCTTAGCCAAAATCTCTTTTAGTTCCCTATTAGAGACCTCGACCTGCCCACTAGTTTGGGGATGATACCCCAAACCACGACGATGCTGGACACCGACTTTAGACAGTATAGATGTAAGTTTATTTTCTTTAAAGTGCATTCCCCCATCACTAATGACGACCCTAGGGACACCAAATCGGGGAAAAATAATATTTTAAACATTTTAACACGGTCTTGGCATCACATTTAGGTAAGGCAATCGCTTCCACCCATTTAGACACATAATCTACAGCTACCAATATATACCTGTTACCTTTACTAGATGGGAATGGTCCTTGGAAATCAATGCCAAAGACATCAAAAACCTCGACCTCTAGAATGCCATTTTGTGGCATCTCATGTCTCTTAGATATATTTCCAGAGCGTTGGCAAGCATCACAAGCTCAAACAAACACTTTAGCATCGGCAAATAAAGTATGCCAGTAAAAACCAGATTGAAGTACCTTAGCCACGGTTCGCGACTGACCGTGGTGACCACCATAAGAGGATGAGTGACATCCTTCTAAGATTACTTTGGTCTCCTACTGCGGAATACACCGTCTGTAGAAACCGTCTGCACATTCCTTAAATAAATAAGGGTCATCCCAGAAATACTGCTTAGCATTATAAAGAAACCGCTTCCTCTGATGATAAGAAAGGTCGGGTGGCAGCTCGCCACTGACAACGTAGTTAGCTAAATCTGCATACCATGGATCATGGTTAGTACTAGAAAAAATAGCAAATAAGGAATCATCGGGAAAAGAATCATCAATAGGTAAGGAATCCTCTCCCTCCTGCTGCGATAATCGCGACAGGTGATCAGCTACCACATTCTCTGCGCCCTTCTTGTCTTTGATTTGCAGATCAAATTCTTAGAGGAGAATTATCCATCTCAGCAATCGTGGCTTAGCTTCCTTTTTAGCAAGAAGATGTCTCAGCGTTGCATGGTCAGTAAAAACAGTAACTTTTGACCCTATCAAATAAGAACAAAATTTATCCAACGCATAAACCATAGCTAACAACTCCTTCTCAGTAGTGGTGTACTTCACTTGAGCCTCATCCAGAGTTCGTCTTGCATAGTAAATTTTACTCAAAGCTTTGTCTTTCCGGTGGCCTAACACCGCTCTTAGTGCATAGTCACTAGCATCGCACATAATATCAAACGGCAGCTCTCAGTTGGGAGGTTGGATAATCGGTTCTGAAATCAAGGCCTGCTTCAACCTTTTAAAAGCAGAAAGACACTCATCATTAAATGCAAATGGGGCATCCTTAAGCAACAGTTGTGTAAGTGGTTTAGCAATTTTTGAAAAATCCTTAATAAACCGGCGATAAAAGCCGACATGACCAAGGAAACTCCTCACTCCTTTAACATTAACGGGAGGAGGCAACTGCTGGATCACTTGGACCTTTGCCTTATCCACCTCGATGCCCCTATCATAAACTAAGTGCCCTAAGACAACTCCCTCGTTGACCATAACGTGGCACTTCTCCCAGTTTAGCACAAGATTAACCTTAATGTAGCGCTGCAACACTTTATTAAGGTTAGACAGACAATTATCAAAATCACTTCCATAGACGCTAAAATCGTCCATAAAGACCTCCATAATAGACTTTATATACTCAGAAAATATCCCCATCATACACCTTTGAAAGGTGGCAGGGGCATTACATAAACCATAAGGCATTCTACGATAAGCAAAAACACCCCGAGGACAAGTAAAAGTAGTCTTTTCCTGATCATCCGGATGAATAGGGATCTGCAAGAACCCTGAGTATCCATATAAATAACAGAAAAACTTATGAGAGGCTAACCTTTCTACCATCTGATCAATGAAAGGAAGGGGAAAATGATCTTTCTTTGTGGCGGCATTTAGCTGTCGGTAGTCTATGCACATCCGCCAGCCAGTTACTACTCTAGTGGATATTAATTTATTTTTGTCATTCTTTACCACAGTAGTTCCTCCTTTCTTAGGAACCACCTGAACTGGACTCACCCATTTAGAATTACCAGCAGAGTAGATAATACCTGCATCGAGCAGCTTCATTACCTCAGCCATCACAACATCCTGCATCTTCTGATTCAATCTGAGTTGACCCTGTCTGCAAGGCTTGTGATCTTCCTCTAGCTCAATTCTGTGCATACAAATGTCAGGACTAATGCCCTTAATGTCATCCAATGAATAACCTATTGCTTGCCTGTTTTTCTTAAGAATAGCTAACAAAGAGGTCAGCTGATCATCATCTAATTTGGCACTAAAAATGACTGGATATTGCTATGTATCATCTAAAAGTGCATATTTAAGATGAGAAGGGAGAGGCTTACGCTCGGGTACCTTTACCTCCATAGCACAGAGAGTATTTACCAATTGTTCCACTGTCTCTCTTCTTCAGCTTCGGTGAGTTCACGCTCATCTATTGCAGCTTCAAGCAAATCCAACACAGCGTCATTGTTCTCTGGGTTATCTGCACACTCATCTAACAACATAAAAGCTTCCAGTGGATCCTTTATCAAGGAATCTGACCAGAACTCATAAACAGACTCGTCAACGATATCAACTGTGTAACAAGTATTCTCTATCATTGGGCGAGCAAGTGTACCAGGCAAACTGAAAGTGATTGCGTCATACCCCACTGCAAGGGTCAAACGCCCTTGTTTGACATCAATAATAGCCCCAGTTGTACATAAGAATGGTCTTCCTAGTATAATTGGGGTCCGGGTATCCTCAGTTATGTCTAGGACAATGAAGTCTACTAGTATAAAGAACTTGCCTACTCTAACAGGCACGTCTTCTAGGATATCTAAGGGTCGTCTGACAGATCTATCAGCCATCTGGAGGGTGATATTAGTCATTTTAAGGTGACTCATATTAAGTTTCTTGTAAACAGATGATGTGACTCATATTTGAGCACATTTAGTCCCCAAAATTAGCCTCGTTCCCATGCTTTCTACCATATATTAGGGTCATTTCTTATCTTTAGTTTTCCATTTTGCAAATTCTTTGAGGTTTTGTATCCTTGGTAGGAGAAGATCGCTAACCTTGCATTTATGAGGCGAAATGGAGCTAAATGGATCGTAACTAATGACCAAGCAAACAAGAGGAAACCAACACTAGAGGCCTAAGCAAATAAATGAAGTGAAATGGGCAATGATGAAAAGATCCTTGCATCCCCAACACGATCCCCGCGGATTGCTAAGGAGCCAAACAAGAGGAGAACCCTGTGCCAGGATCCGAGCGTCCTAAGCACAAGACGAGTGTACCAAAGTACCAGGATCCTGTAGACACCTCGTTTCTGCACCTCCCGCCAAACACCCAGTGATGATTGGGCCGCATGTCTAGCATATGTCGCGATTTTATGACGTTTCATAAATCGGTTAATAAAAGGTAACTCATACACTTGTGTCTACCTCATGGTTGTCATCTAGGTGTCATTATAGTCGTTTTGGCAGTAATTAGAGTTCATTTGGAGTCCGGGTCAAAAACCGTCTTCATTTCCTAAAACCGTCAAATCCCGAGTCAAAGCAATGTGCTTGTCTACCTAAGGTTAGGATGTCATAAAATGTCATGAGTATTCTCATTTTGAGTCACATGTCATTTCATTAGTCAAAACTTAATTTACAAAATGTGCATTTCATTTAGTTAAAATGACAACCCGACCTTTAGGCCCATTTTATGAACTGATAACGACTTTTTTGGGTTAGGCCTATTTCACAGAACGTTCTAGATCTCTTTCTTAGCTTTCCAACGCCACCGAACTCACCTTATTCCGAGTCTTGTAGAGAGAGTTATGCCTAACATGCGACAGGCTGTCAAATGCGCTTTCTTGCGCAGGAGGAACCCGCTGAGGAAAGGACGCAGCAAGTGTTGCGCCTCTTCCAAGGGACGCAGCACTTGCTGCGCCTTTTCCTCAAGGTTTTCTTTTTGTCCAAGTTTCCGTGTTTAACCTAAGTCGGTTGTTTCCGGATCTTTCTCTCCTTTCCTAATTCCCTCTGTGTGATTAGTATAAATAGGGACCTTTGTTCCTCATATTTCTCACGCGAGTGTCCGCCCTTCTCTTCTCCCTTTGCATTCTAAGACCACGCTCTTCCTTATTGGCGCCTACGTGCTTGAACTTTCAACCACGTAAGCTCGGATCCTTCCGAGTACCAGCCTCGTTTTGCATGACCGACCAATTTGACCAACTCCACTACACCATAATCAATTAATCAATTCAATTTGCTTTTAAATCCTTTTTCAAGGGTACTTTCATATTTGCATTATAGATCGAGTCGAGTTACCACTAAAAACCGATTTAGTTAAATCTCGCGATGCTAACATGTAAGTCTGAGGGTGTAAAATCCCTATTTTATTTAATGTATTTTATTTAAAGTATTTATTTTCTGTATTATAATTAATGTAAGAATTAATGTCATAAGCATGCTCGAAATCACCTTTTTAAAACCCTTTTAACGGAAGTAACACATATCTGACGTGGGAAAGAATCGCATCAACTGATGCGCCTTCTGGAAAGGGCGCAGCATCTGTTGCGCCTCTTCCAGGGGCTGGTTTCAGTTGATGCACTTCTTCTTCCTCGGGTTTTTGTTCCTTTCGTCTTTTATTTTTCTTTCTTCGTTCTTTCCCTTATTTCACCTAGTAATTTTCAAATTAGTTTTTATGAATCCTTTTCAATAATTTTCGACTTAAATCCCTTATAATTAATATTTGTGGGTTTTCGTCACAAATTCAAACTCGGATTTTAGAGACTCGATTCGTTCATATCAAGTCCCTAGATTTCATCTTTGATACATGTTTTAAATCTATTTTCTTCATCAATTCGTAATTCTTTGTTTCCACCATTAACTTCAAGTTTGTAAATAAATCAATTCCAACATCGTAAATAATATCTAACTTATAATAATTCGTTTTAAGTTGTTTTCTTTCACTTCATGACGATCCCAGATGCATGTAAATCAATTAATCACTTCTACTCGAGTTACCAATCAATAAATCAATGTAAATTAACCAAGGAACATTAAAAAACCGCGAGTCTGACTTTCACAGTTAGAACCCAACTCAAGAAAAGACGCAGGAAGTGCTGCGCCTCTTCCAGAGGACGCAGCAGATGCTGCGCCTGTTCTGAGGTGGTTTCTGCCTCTGAACTTTTCTCGTTTTGACGTAGGGTTTCTAATTAGAATTTTAATTAACCATTATTCTTATTTTCCATAATTCGACATATTTTCCAAATTTTCCTCTTGTTCAAATTTCCTTATTTTCCATATTTTCCATATTTTCCTTATTTTCCATAAATTTCCTTATTTCCATATTTTCCATATTTTCCTTATTTTCCAATTTTCCTAATTTAAATCAATTTCCAATTTCGTTATTTTTTCCAATTTTCTAATTTTCATTTATTCTTTTATTTTATTTCTAAAACTCTTTTGGGCATTTTTATGACGTAAATTCAAGTTTATCAATTGTAATTTATTTCTTTATTTCGTATTCGTATTTATTATGTATGATTTATTCACTTGGCATTCACATGTAATTAATCTAACATTCACTTCGACCCCAATTTATGTGCTAATTACTTGTTCACCGACTTAGTCTAATTCTTCACATGTTAGGATTAATCTAATGAATGTTGCATTGCATGCATATAAATCGACAATATATCGAGTATGGACAATTTACCCTAATCATTAGTAGAGGCCGCTATCGAGGCGGGCGGGATTAGGTGTTCGATCAAAAGAGCTTCCTAATACGTACCCTCACCCCTTACTCCAGATCTCTGTGAACATCCGTGTTCATTGGCATCCACAAGAGTCATTCTAGACATAGAATGCTAAGGGTAACGAGTTCTTGGTGTCTATGTCATTACTTTGTGTCTTGACATGACACGAGGTATTCGAACGGTTTCCAATTTTCCCCAATAAATTGGTGGCGACTCCACAAATGCAAACGCTTGTTCCCAAGCACCCCCGTGGCCCATGTCCATAGTTTGGCGACTCCGCTGGGGATAATACACTTACGTGTAGCCAAAAGGGTGAAACTTGAACAAGGTTAGGGAATAGTTTGTACAAGACAATTGTCGGTTTTCATAACTCGGTCTTCCTAGATCGTTTCATTCGGCCTTCCTAGGCCCAACCCAACACATTTGACCAATCGTCCCGTCTAAACGGTCCTAATTCTTATTTGGGCCTAAGGATGGATAGCGATTGATGTCATCCATACCATGGTACTTACTCTTGTTTGTATCAAGGACTTTCACTACTTGAGGAAATGGACTAGGAATCGGCCTTACTCTTGTTTGGTACGAGCCTCTCCACAGACTTCGGGTTTGATTGTTCGGTATGGCAACCCACCCTTTAAACCAAAACCCTTTTAAATGCACTCAGCATCCCGTTATAATGCCTGTATATATGTTTGTATCATATGTGATCACCATTTTGTAAACAAAACCATTTTGTAAAATAAAATCCTTTTCAAAATATAAATATTTTCAAAATAGCGCAAAATAAGCCTAAACTCTGTCCATATGTCGAGTCAAACTTCGGGCCTAAAACCCATTTTAAAACCAAATACAAAAACAAAAAAAAACCAAAAAAAAACCAAAAAAAAAACCAAAAAAAAAATCCAAAAAAAAAACCAAAAAAAAAACAAAATATTTTCCAACATGTAAATGTAAATGTGTAAATTCAATTGGGCTAAGTTAGAGTCAAAGTTCAAACCGACTATGTCCTAGTCCGAACTCTGTCGAGTCATAAACTCGTCTTCCTTTACATTTTGGGTCTTTTCAAAATTCAAGTTAAGTCCAGGCGTCACGCCGTCATTTTGGAATCCCTACCCCAACTCAATTAGGATCTAAACATTTCCACACCTCGACTCACGCACTCGAGGCTAACACATCGAGTCATTCCAAAATCCGTCTTCTGAATTCTCCTAATGACACGTTCGGGACACACATACCCGAACCTCGAGTCAAGTCTGTCTTAAACAACACAAGTTAGAATTAACATGTGTCATCAATCCCGTCAATAAGGTCAACCACATAAATGTCACTCTGTGAAAGTCAACACTCGAGTCTAAATTTAAAGTCAAGCACCGTGAATTCAAACACGAGAAGTCGCTCACGACATTTCATGAATTCACAAGTCAAGTCTAGATTTGTCATCTTGTCTCTTCCTTTGTTTGTTGCCTTAATATGCGTGATCCCATGTCGAATCGAGTTGTAATGCGCGTCATTTTTGTCGAGTAGGAATCCATCAAGTTCTGCCAGTCAGCAAAGTCACGAGGCAGATCTAGCCACAATCACCGTGTCTCTCCAAGATGTTTATGCCATGGTCCTAGGAGTTCAAGCTACAGTGGAAAATTTGAGCATTCGCGTCCTCACCCTGGAGAATAGAATGGTGGAAAAGAACACACCACCTAGAGAAACCTCTAGTCTAGGTCATCCAAAGCTTACCTCTTGCAATAACCATCGTCCTAGAAAGCCTAAAACAGCTGAAAGGAAACCTGGGAGGCATCAAAGGGTGCTCACCTATTTAGGCATGTCTTATGCCGATGCTTTGAAGAGACTCTCTGCCCAAGGCAAGCTCCATCCAATAGGATCGACTCTGGATCAACCTTTAGAGAAACAGATGAACCTCTGGAAGGGCAACAAATACCGCTTATATCACCAAGGTAGAGGCCATGATATTGAAGAGTGTTTTTTCTTGAAACACACCATCCAAGATATGATCGAAGAAGGCAAGCTTTCTAAGCCACCTTCTGTCGCGCAATCTAAGAAAATCGACCCTCTTGGGTCTAATATCATTAAACATGATGAAGAATCATCTCTAGACTGTTCTCATCTCCTCAATCCTCGTGACGATAAAGAAATCAATGTTCTCGAAGATGACGATATCCAAAGTGAAATGCTCATGCTTTCCATTGCCTTCAACAACAAATTTTCTAAAATAGAGGGAGCTATTGATAGCCTAAACTCTCGACTTTCCAACATAGAAAACCAGTTCGCCAAAATGGGTAAGAAGCTTGATGCCCAACCTCTCAAAATGAAAAGTGTCCAGACAAACCCTCAACTTGACAGTTTTAAGGAGAAAGCAAAAAGCGAGCAATCTATTCCTAGTTCTTCATATCCAAGAATCAAAATCAATAAAGGCAACCTCATGGAGCCTTCGTCAAAGAAACCTAACAACTCTTCAAGGTCATTCACAAAAGCTTCCGAGAAGAAGGATACGCCTCCTAGGAAATTTACCAACATTGGTATTATATACAACGATGCCCTTCAGAGACTCATAGAGCGACGAATGTTGAAACCTATCGGTCCTACACCTGATCCAAAAAAGAAGGCTAAATTCTGGGATGAGAATGCCTACTGCAAGTACCATAGAGGCAAAAGACATGATACAGAGAAATGTTTCAAATTAAAACATGTCATTAAGGATATGATCGAAAGTGGGAAGTTGTCCCTCTCAACCTTTAGCTCACATGGCAAGTTAGGCAATCCTCATGGATATGCCACTTATCAGGAAACTCTTCTTGACTATTATCTTTCCAGTGTTCCCAATGATGAGGATGAGGTGCTCAAATGGGTGAATGCTCAAAAGTCAGATGCCGAAGCCAGTTGCTGGAAGAGTAAATGTTCAAGCATGGGCCGATGATTACGAGTCTGGATCTAAGACCGAGTCAAAGTCTGGGTCCGAGTCCGAGTCTTAGGCTTTCTTTCCCCAATTGTTCTAGTATCTTTCTCCACTTCCATTTCTAGTGACAATCTGGGGGCTGTCCCACGAGTCACGTGTCTTCTCGAGTCTATGTTAAATACATTTATCATTCATTTCAATAAAAATACAATTTTCAATCCACATATTCTATCCTGTCTCTTCCTTTACCCTTTTCCTGTGACAACAAGAATTGATTTGAGACATTTTCAAACAAACAACAACACATGTCAGTCGATATGAGTGCACTTAAATGATGTTCCATTCCAAGTTGTAGAGGATCCGAAACTCCGTGTGCTTTCTTTACCTATTCCATGTCTGGCAATAGAAACCTCACTATAACCTCAGTTTAGGACGAGCCTATCTCAAGAGATTCTACGACAAATCCAGACCGTCTCCCTTGTTAACAATCCATGACGGAAGGCAAGCCCATTCCCCACAATAAACAACACGTGTTACTAAAAGACCAACCCGTTTCACATCAAAAGGTGCTAGTCTGACCCAAGTCCATCCAAGACAATACGAGCCATAATCAAAGACAAAGGCTCAATCAAGAGAAATGAACCAAGATCAATATCCGACACAAAAGAGTCAAAAGAAGAAGGCTCAATCAAGCATGTCAATATCCAAAGTCACAGTCATCCTCAAAAACCTGAATCAAAATCTAAGCAAAAAGCCGAGATATATTCCAGACCAAGAATCTGAGTCTGAATCAAGAACAAGCCTAAAATCAATGCTGAATTCTATATAGAATCAAGACATCAATGAAGATGGTCAGCTAGCACCCTCACTTAGCCTTCCACACATCACACCCTAAGTCCTTCTCGAGACCGTTACGGGGAGATAGTTAGGAATTTTGAGAGTCCTCTCAAGCTTGTCAAATGTACCCATCCTTTAGGGCCAAGACATGGAAAGTTGATCCCACATCATTTTAACCCACCTCTATGTGCTAAGGCTACATCAAGCCAAGAGACTCCATTTCCAAGCCACACTACAAGCCATAACCCCATCAAGCCTTAACTCCACAAAATCAAGCTCCAGAGATTTGTTCATCAAAGCCTCTTATGTCCAAGCTCCATATTCCAAATATCCAATCCAGTTTCACCTTGACCCATACACGGAGTCTTCAAATACTTTGCTACCCAGAACGGGACGAACCCAATTCATCCTTAGGGTCCATTTTTTGGTGTGCTCACACGACAAGGAAATTTATACAAACTTAATTATACCACTTTGGTCTATGATCAGAGGGAGTTATCTCAAATCGATTCTTTGAGTCACCAAAGTAAAATACTCTCCTGAAGCATGCACTTTAAGGTCCTGACAACATAAGCTTAGGCACACACTTGAAGTACGAGCATGGTTTGATTTCGCCTTTTCAGGTGGATACGTAGGCAGTCTTTTCTTACACAAGAAGGATACAACCACAACACCCAAACAAAATTAACCAGACCTCAGAACTACGATCTGGTTTGATTTCGCTTCACGTGAATACGTAGGCAGTCCTCAAGGACACAACCATCCCAACTATCAACTATCCCAATTTTCAACCTTCCAACCTCAATTAACATCCCTTCCACAACCAACACCTCTATACTGGGGGCTCCTTATTGTCGCCCAACCTCTATTTTACCAAAGTCCAGAGTCATCTTCTCATCCTGGGGTTTCTCTTCCAAGATGCCACCTTTCCTTTATTCCTCTAAGTCTAGCTAGTACTCAGTCCGGGCGATGATGAGGTCTTAGATCAATTCTTCAAGTCGTTGTGCCTCAAGAGGGGTCTCTTTTACAGCGAACGATGGTGAAAGAAGTCCTAGTAGACAGATGATCCATGGCTCATGCCTTGACTTTATATACCTTCATCATTCTTGCAATTCTTCTACCTTTGGAACCGATACGCATTGTCACCCACACTTAGCTAGGGGTTGCGCATACTTATACAAAGTCTGTCAAAGTCATCCCTGTGTCGCGTCAAATCTAATTTAGTTTCGCGTCAGTCAAACCTAAGTCTACATTTTGCGTCACGTCCATGTAAGGTCTGTGTCATGTCAAGTCCTATGTCTAAAGCTCATTGAGTATGGATATCGCATTACAAACGACAAATTTCTTTGAACAAGTTTTAAATGACTTTTATAAAGAAATGACTTTTGCAAAGCCTATGTGTTTCCTTATTCGAGGTCCGTGTGATAATCGCTTACATGCATATATTAGATTGCATTCTTGTGTGGCTACTAACCATGCATGTAAGTATCAGAAGTAGTACTTTATCAAGACCTCGCTTGCCACAACGAGCGCGTATTCTTTGACAGGTGTTTCGACACACCTCTATTCTGTTCCCCCAGCGAGAGTACATGGACAGCCAATCGCCCCTCTTGAGACATGGAGATTAGTTTCCAATTATGTTCCCCCAGCGAGAGTACATGGATAGACTTTCCCTCTCGAGACATGGAGATTAATTCCCGATTACGTTTCCCCAGCGAGAGTTCACGGATAGACATTCCCTCTCGAAACGTGGACATCAACATCAACCCCAAGACTTATCAAAGTTTTTTTAAAGACGACCCAAGCAGATTTCCCCAGCAGTTCCTGCCTACGTCCTCCTACCCTTGATAGTTTTGTTTCCTCACAGAGTTCGGCAGAGGTGTCGTTCTCCAGAAGTTCCCAAACCAGAGCCTCATTTCTTAGGTTCGTAAAGCCAAAGTTAGGATTCTTACCCCTAGATTCTTAGATCCCAAAATGGCTTCCTTTAGGTTCATAAGCCCTTAAGCTCCCACACGAACGTCCTTAGGTTCATAAACCCATAAATTCTTTTGGAGTTCTCATGCCTCGGAAAGCTTAAACGCACGCGTTTAAAACAAGAATTAGTAACCCAGTAAGTTCCTAAACTTAACCCTAGGATCCCAATTCCTCTTAGGTTCATAAGCCTTTAAGTTCCCATACCAGTCGTCCTTTTAGGTTCATATACCCATGTTCATACACCTAGCTCTTTAGGTTCCCAAATTCCCTAGATTTCATATACTTATACCCTTTAGGATCATATTCCTTTAGGATCACCTTTTCCTTTTAGGATCATATTCCTTTGGATCACCTTTTCCTTTTAGGATCATATTCCTTTAAGATCACCTTTTCCTTTTAGGATCATATTCCTTTGGATCACCTTTTCCTTTAGGATCACATCCTTTAGGATCACCTTTTCTTAGAGTTCCTACACTCAAACCTTGGTTACTCCTTAGGTTGAACTTATACTTGGCCTCCTTCCCGTCGATGTTTTCCTTTAGGGTCCCATACCCTAGCACAATCCTTATATATCTTTTAGGTCTTAACCTTAGCTCCTACGCTTACCCTTAGCTCTTATGCTTACCCTTAGCTCCTACGCTTACCCTTAGCTCCTACGCTTAACCTTAGCTCCTATGCACCTCCAGAAGCATCTCGAGAAAGAAGTCTCAGGTATGGTTTCTTCTTACGGCTGACGAGCTTCCTTACGTAGTCTAATGGACTTTAAACGACCCTCCCCGATAGTCGACAAACTCTAAAATGTTCCCGACGACAGGTCCTTGGTTCAGACCCCTTGAACCGCCTCGCGTCGCTATAGTCGTCAGGTTGTAATCTTTGATTGACCTGAGGGCTATACTTTGACTTTCGCCTTGTCCAAGCCTTACTCAAAGTGGGGGCTCTGTAGATACCTCGTTTCTGCACCTCCCGCCAAACACCCAGTGATGATTGGGCCGCATGTCTAGCATATGTCGCGATTTTATGATGTTTCGTAAATCGGTTAATAAAAGGTAACTCAAACACTTGTGTCTACCTCATGGTTGTCATCTAGGTGTCATTACAGTCGTTTTAGCAGTAATTAGAGTTCATTTGGAGTCCGAGTAAAAAACCGTCTTCATTTCCTAAAACCGTCAAATCCCGAGTCAAAGCAATGTGCTTGTCTACCTAAGGTTAGGATGTTATAAAATGTCATGAGTATTCTCATTTTGAGTCATATGTCATTTCATTAGTCTAAACTTAAAGTTTACATTACAAAATGTGCATTTCATTTAATTAAAATGACAACCCGACCTTTAGGCCCGTTTTACGAAGTGATAACGACTTTTTTGGGTTAGGTCTATTTCACAGAACGTTCTAGATCTCTTTCTTAGCTTTCCAATGCCACCGAAATCACCTTATTCCGAGTCTTGTAGAGAGAGTTATGCCTAAAATACGACAGGCTGTCAAACGCGCTTTCTTGCGCAGGAGGAACCCGCTGAGGAAAGGACGCAGCAAGTATTGCGCCTCTTCCAAGGGACGCAGCACTTGCTGCGCCTTTTCCTCAAGGTTTTCTTTTTGTCCAAGTTTCCGTGTTTAACCTAAGTCGGTTGTTTCCGGATCTTTCTCTCCTTTCCTAATTCCCTCCGTGTGATTAGTATAAATAGGGACCTTCGTTCCTCATATTTCTCACGCGAGTGTCTGCCCTTCTCTTCTCCCTTTGCATTTTAAGACCACGCTCTTGCTTATTGGCGCCTACGTGCTTGAACTTTCGACCACGTAAGCTCGGATCCTTCTGAGTACCAGCCTCGTTTTGCATGACCGACCAATTTGACCAACTCCACTACACCATAATCAATTAATCAATTCAATTTGCTTTTAAATCCTTTTTTGTAACACCCCGGTTTATGAAGGAGCCTTCGTCAAGACATTCCCTAATAAATCAGACTGTTACCATCTCGGTTTCCCGAGGTAGTGAATAACAAATTAAACTCCAAGGCAATTTATATAATTACTTTTAACTTAATTATTACAAAACCTCTTTTACGTCAAATTACAAAGAACTAACATAAATAAAAGTGAAAGTCTTCTAGATGATGATCTAGCTACTAAGTCTTCTGATCCAGTGTCTCACGCCCACCAAGCTCCCGTTCTATCTCTTAAACCTGTCAAGTCTGCTCGCCAATATTTGGGTCATCACAGGTGTTCACGAATACACAGGGTCAACCACGAGGTTGAGTAGGGAAAACAATGAAACAACAAATTATGATATGCATGCTCCTCCGTCACCTCCATCTCCATCTCAACTCATATCTCATATCTCATAACTCATATCTCATACACATAACCCGGAACGCCCAGCCATACCGATCCCCGGTAGACTTTATATATCGACCGTAGCCGATCTGCCAGCTCGCAGCTGAGGACGCCAGGGCAAGTCCTGCAGAACCCGCCTGGACCTTATCACAACATCGTCATCATCACACCACATCACCACAACATCCTCCATCTCCAATGCATATGAATGCTCAAAAGAAATTAATGCAACACAATATATATAAATCACTGAACTGATAAATCATAAAATCATGTCGGTTACTCGATGTTGTGATATCATACTCAATACGATCAATTCAGTCAATCACCTTCCCGTATATGAATCATAACGTAAATCAACAACCATGAATCAAGTCAACACAATTCAACAACAACGATAATGAGTCAAGTGTATTTCCCTACCTCAGTACTGCAGTCAAAATAGTCGGGTGTCCAGTAATATTCCACAACAATTCGCCCTCTGAAAGATAATTAAATGATAACGATTACTTAACTATTCCCGTTCCCAAAATAGAGAGTTATTAAAAATAGAACTTCCTAAAAATGGAAACTTTCCCGATATAGTAACTTTTCTATTTAACCAAGCCGACTCAAAACCCGACTTGAATTATTTAACTGACTCGGGAATTAAATTGAATAACCAATATGATAATTAAAAGATTAAACGAATTATACGATTAAGAAAACCCGAATCAAACATTTGAACAACTCAACAACCCGACTTAACCCGTCTTTTAATTATTTAACAACTCGGAATTAAATTAATTAATTAAGAATACGACCAATTAACGAATTATAACGATTAAACTATGAAAACCCGTTTCAAAACAATTCGAATAACCCGACTCTTACCACCCACGCCTTCACTCTCGCCCGCACTCCTCACGCGCCGCCTGAACCACCCCGACAACCACCAGGCCAGCACCCCACTTCGACCCCACCACCAACAACCACCACCAGCCTGGTCGACTACCGCCGGCGAGTCGAACCAGGGCTGCCATTTGGCCTGGTTCCCACCGTGCCTCACCAAGCGCCCCATTTTCTCAACCTACAACCACCGCAACTCTCACCTATCCCCTGCCAAACCACCACCGTCATGCTCGCCGCCAAACCGCGCACCCAGACACAGTGGCACCACCGTTTCGACCTCCCCCAAGTCCACGGTGGCGCCACCCCAAACCTACCCGTCTAAACCCGTCTATAACCCGCATTATAACCCGTTTGCCACCCCCTGTCGCTGGCGCCTCTCTCTGCCACTACCACTGCCTAAAACCACCCTAACCACCACCACTACATTCGTCACTTACCACCCTACTCCCTTACTCTGCCAACAACCACCAGCATCCCCTCCCTAAGGCACGAAACAACATCCAAAAACCCGACATCAATGCGAAAACAGAGGAGATGGGTTGCTCTTACCTTTTTCTGCCGCCACTACCGCCACCAGGCCCACCCACGGTTGTCAACAATCAGCCTAAGGCCTTCCTTGCTACGCCGTCAACACCCAGGATCACCCTCTCTCTCTCTCTCTCTATGCGTGAAGGTTGGTGTTTGATGTTGATGAAGAAGGGAGGCGGGTTGAGGGAGTAAGAGAGGAGGGAGGCGGATTGGGTAGTGTCCTATTAGGGTTAGGGTACTATTAGGGTTAGGGTACTATTAGGGTTAAATGGGCTGAACAGTTATTGGGCCAACTCAAATGGGTTAGCTCACATTTCGAATTCCTTATAAACCCGTCTCAATTAACTTACGATAGCTTAACGTAATTATCGACTCAACAATTAACCCGATATAATTAGTAATATAAAATGTATAATAATTATTATATATTAATATCCGTTTAATTGATTATATAAAATACGGGATATTACAGACTTCCCCCCTTAAAATGAACTTCGTCCCGAAGTTCGCTCCCGTACTCAAACCTCAGAAGGGTATTGTATATCGTACATCCGGACGTCACGCATTTCTAACACCGTTAACACACACTTTTGACACATCATTTAAACATAAATGAGACACGAAATGTTACATTCGCCCTCCTAAAAATAAACTTCGTCCGAAGTTTAACTCATCATCACTTAATCCACTAACTACAACTAATAACTACACGAGAACACAAATGTATAACAACTAAATAATCATCTGAGAACACCGTCATCTTCCATCTAAATTCCGATTTCAAACTCAAATAACTCAATACCAGTAGTTTAACTACACTCTCCTTTTACACATCAACCAACTAACAGAAGTAGAAACAAAACATATAGAACTCATTTGCATAGGTACCCCACAACGAAACATCAACTTGATCAAAACTACAATCTACAAACAAGTGCAATTTAAACATTAAGATTTTACAATCCTACCCAACTAAAAACATGGTTACGTCCTCGTAACCTTCATTATTATAACAAAAGTTCTCAAACTATCGCTAACAATGAAAGAGGATAAAAGATTCACAACTCACGTTCAAGTTAACTAATCCTTACCAAAGACAATCAATATACAAGCTCTCTCAAGGAAGCTACTGTTACCAGTAAAATTATTAGTAATTATTCATTTCACCAATCATTGTAATCTCATACCTTAGAAACATAGGGGATTAATCAACATAAGAAAAGAATTAAGGTCAAAACTTAATAAATCGATTTATGAAAATTTATAACCTAATAGGTCCAGTCTGACTTTCCTTTACATAATTGTACAGATTTAGGTCAAGACACAGAATCACCAAAAAAAATGAAGACAACCAGTTTCGCATTACTTATCATCCTAGAAATATGTTTAATACTCATAACAAAGGGTTTGGGATTTATTCACGAATGACGAATGCACATTGATTGACAAATTTTACAACTTATTGGTCGAGTCAAACAAGCGAGTAAACAGTGATATTGGAAAGTTAACATGCAAGACTATCATACATAAAATTTCGTTCTTGCTATTAAATATATTTAAACTGCACCCAACACCATGACATAAAAGATTAAATGTATTTAACTACACCAATTTTACAAATATCCCTTACATATCATGCTAATATCAACATACCGTGTTAACACATAATTCACTTAAATCACTACATTACATTTCCCGTTTTGACATTCGTAATTAACCACAATCAACCAATTCGCTACATGAACGAACAACATGACTAAATTAACCCACTACTTGTGACTCCGTTCTAGTTTCATTCCTCCAGACTAGCAAATATCATGGAACCATACCACCAGACATTGGCTGGAAATCTCATTCCGAATTTATACTCACACGACAAAATTTAACTTCATTTTCAAAACTTTACTTTCATACCGGACGGTGATTAACCTTCCTAACATAAATCTTATAACAGAGCCGTCCATAGAATCCATTTACAGCTTACTACGAAACTCGAAATCAGATAAACTTAATTCAATTCCTTCAAACAAAACGAGCTTAGGTGTCGACTCATATATTGTAATTTACAGGTTCATCTTATTCATTTCAGTCCTATCTTTACTAATGAACGACTATCATTGGAACCAATGCATATCATGTGAATCATCAAAAGGGTTATCCCATTATAATTGCCAATATGGTTATCATAAACAATCTTTATTAGAATATAATTGATAGTAACGACTCGAGAATATAGATATGTCAAATGTCGTGTTACAATTGCAAGAATCACTTTAGCATTTCATGACAATATAATAACGAACATATCCAATAAGAAATAACACACTGTTTATTATCATGTCATAGGTTTAGGTTTAACTGAAATAATTTAATGCGATGAAGGTAATAAATATAACTATGGGTACACAACTCATATGAAAGACATTAGAACTCAGATGCATCCTACATGTGTGAACATTTAGACATACTCATTACTACCCTTCATGTGTAAACATTTAGACATAATTATTATAATTATTCATGCGAGTATATTAGAACAATCAAATTAACTTTTAACGCCATCAACTTTACCAAGATATGACAATATAGTTTTATATTTATATATATCCGTCCACTATGCAAATATGATGCACACACCAGAGATATTACAACATGCCAAACGTATGTAAAATATGCAACCAACTGGACTCGTATCAAATATTTCACCCTCGATTAAGAATCAAATTAAGCTATTCAATTTCACTCATACTATCATGCCAACAATGTTATCAACTAAACTTTAATTTTATCACTTGTTAAGATACATAACTACTGGACATGCGTTCTACTATCATCATATAAGGAAATTATAAATTCACATTACTAAAGCTCATGAATTAACCAAACAATCGTATGAAAATTCAACATAGAACGCACATTTTAAATGTTTTGATTCACGTTGTAACTTCCAAAGACCACGAACAAATAACCGTTCGATTAAAACTTGATTCATATTACTTTTATAAAACACGGAGAGTTAAAAACACAGGGAAAAAGAATTAGGTTTAAAGCACAAGAATTCCATTTTTAAAGAATTTTACAACTCAGTTGGTCCAAACAAACATGTGACAGCAATTGGTCCAAAACTTGGGTCAGTTTGCAAAACTTACCGTTTAATATAGAAACATCAAGAATTTTCGTGGTTTATCAATTTGAAAACATATGCGAATATTCGGGTCGATGGAGTTGGAATTATGCAAAGATTATTAGTATAATTTAAATGAGGATTTTTACAAAATTGTTGGTCAAAACATCACCGCACAGAACTTTCGACCATGACCCACTAAAATATTTATTACTCCTAATCCGTATATCCTATAAGCATGAAACCAACGCCAAATGAACACTAACTCCCAAGGCTATCTCTCATAAAATTTTCATCCATAGGCAATAAACAGAAAAAAAAATGGCAGTAAGGTCAATTACAGAGTAACATCAAACAAAACGAGTTTCAGCACTAAGTCGTTCATTTTCTATGTTCCAAACTCTTACAACCATACTAACGATGCTAACTCATCCTAACTTAAATCTCACACTGTATATTTCGTAACATCTACCCCATAGAATCCTTTCGCATCTCGATCTACTCCTTACATCTAAATCGCGATTGCTATGACTAAAACATGCAATTCAATAGTGTTTCTTATTACTATCACAAGACTATACTAGCATGGCTTTGGGATCACATAACCGCCTATTACTAGACATAATAGTACTATCAGCACATCATTCAACATCCACCTAGGTAAATATCATCGACTCGCAATTATTTTCACGCTCACGACTACCACAATCCAACACTTCATTGATTATCAATCTGAACACGAAAATTTATTTCTCATCTCCCTAACATCATATGATCACGCCATCATTCATACAAAATACTTACCGTAGCGTTGTCCTGCAGAATGGTTAGAATATAGGGGTCTCAAGGTATACATCAACTCTTTTATGCAATAATCAATGTATCAATCAGTTACCACTTAGGCAACGATATATGAATTTCATGTTCAACCTCAAGCAACTTTTCTACCCTTTCTCTCATATACACTCGGGGTTTCGGGTCTAATCGAGAGGGGCTGGTTCGGTGTGAGGGGGCCCCTAACTCATACCTTACCTTAGTGTGCTCCTAACAGTTCTATCCCGGGGTTCATTTTATTTAGACTCTTCCTATGTTCATTGGATTCATTGGTTTAGGCCTGAGGATCGTTCGCTCTGATACCACTTTGTAACACCCCGGTTTATGAAGGAGCCTTCGTCAATACATTCCCTAATAAACCAGACTGTTACCATCTCGGTTTCCCGAGGTAGTGAATAACAAATTAAACTCCAAGGCAATTTATATAATTACTTTTAACTTAATTATTACAAAACCTCTTTTACGTCAAGTTACAAAGAACTAACATAAATAAAAGTGAAAGTCTTCTAGATGATGATCTAGCTACAAAGTCTTTTGATCCAGTGTCTCACGCCCACCAAGCTCCCGTTCTATCTCTTAAACCTGTCAAGTCTGCTCGCCAATATTTGGGTCATCACAGGTGTTCACGAATACACAGGGTCAACCACGAGGTTGAGTAGGGAAAACAATGAAACAACAAATTATGATATGCATGCTCCTCCGTCACCTCCATCTCCATCTCAACTCATATCTCATAACTCATATCTCATACACATAACCCGGAACGCCCAGCCATACCGATCCCCGGTAGACTTTATATATCGACCGTAGCCGATCTGCCAGCTCGCAGCTGAGGACACCAGGGCAAGTCCTGCAGAACCCGCCTGGGCCTTATCACAACATCGTCATCATCACACCACATCACCAGAACATCCTCCATCTCCAATGCATATGAATGCTCAAAAGAAATTAATGCAACACAATATATATAAATCACTGAACTGATAAATCATAAAATCATGTCGGTTACTCGATGTTGTGATATCATACTCAATACGATCAATTCAGTCAATCACCTTCCCGTATATGAATCATAACGTAAATCAACAACCATGAATCAAGTCAACACAATTCAACAACAACGATAATGAGTCAAGTGTATTTCCCTACCTCAGTACTGCAGTCAAATAGTCGGGTGTAATATTCAACAACAATTCGCCCTCTGAAAGATAATTAAATGATAACGATTACTTAACTATTCCCGTCCCCAAAATAGAGAGTTATTAAAAATAGAACTTCCTAAAAATGGAAACTTTCCCGATATAGTAACTTTTCTATTTAACCAACCCGACTCAAAACCCGACTTGAATTATTTAACTGACTCGGGAATTAAATTGAATAACCAATATGATAATTAAAAGATTAAACGAATTATACGATTAAGAAAAACCCGAATCAAACATTTGAACAACTCAACAACCCGACTTAACCCGTCTTTTAATTATTTAACAACTCGGAATTAAATTAATTAATTAAGAATACGACCAATTAACGAATTATAACGATTAAACTATGAAAACCCGTTTCAAAACAATTTGAATAACCCGACTCTTACCACCCACGCCTTCACTCTCGCCCACACTCCTCACGCGCCGCCTGAACCACCCCGACAACCACCAGGGCAGCACCCCACTTCGACCCCACCACCAACAACCACCACCAGCCTGGTCGACTGCCGCCGGCGAGTCGAACCAGGGCTGCCATTTGGCCTGGTTCCCACTGTGCCTCACCAAGCGCCCAATTTTATCAACCTACAACCACCGCAACTCTCACCTATCCCCTGCCAAACCACCACCGTCATGCTCGCCGCCAAACCACGCACCCAGACACAGTGGCACCACCGTTTTGACCTCCCCCAAGTCCACGGTGGCTCCACCCCAAACCTACCCGTCTAAACCCGTCTGAAAACCCGCATTATAACCCGTTTGCCACCCCCTGTCGCTGCCGCCTCTCTCTGCCACTACCACTGCCTAAAACCACCCTAACCACCACCATTACATTCGTCACTTACCACCCTACTCCCTTACTCTGCCAACAACCACCAGCATCCCCTTCCTAAGACACGAAACAACGTCCAAAAACCCGACATCAATGCGAAAACAGAGGAGATGGGTTGCTCTTACCTTTTTCTGCCGCCACTACCGCCACCAGGGCCACCCACGGTTGTCAACAATCAGCCTAAGGCCTTCCTTGCTGCGCCGTCAACACCCAGGCTCACCCTCTCTCTCTCTCTATGCGTGAAGGTTGGTGTTTGATGTTGATGAAGAAGGGAGGCGGGTTGAGGGAGTAAGAGAGGAGGGAGGCGGGTTGGGTAGTGTCCTATTAGGGTTAGGGTACTATTAGGGTTAGGGTACTATTAGGGTTAAATGGGCTGAACAGTTATTGGGCCAACTCAAATGGGTTCTCACATTTCGAATTCCTTATAAACCCGTCTCAATTAACTTACGATAGCTTAACGTAATTATCGACTCAACAATTAACCCGATATAATTAGTAATATAAAATGTATAATAATTATTATATATTAATATCCGTTTAATTGATTATATAAAATACGGGGTATTACATTTTTCAAGGGTACTTTCATATTTGCATTATAGATCGAGTCGAGTTACCACTAAAAACCGATTTAGTTAAATCTCGCGACGCTAACATGTAAGTCTGAGGGTGTGAAATCCCAATTTTATTTAATGTATTTATTTTCTGTATTATAATTAATGTAAGAATTTATGTCATAAGCATGCTCGAAATCACCTTTTTTAAAACCCTTTTAACGGAAGTAGCACATATCTGACGTGGGAAAGAATCGCATCAACTGATGCGCCTTCTGGAAAGGGCGCAGCATCTGCTGCGCCTCTTCCATGGGCTGCTTTCAGTTGATGCACTTCTTCTTCCTCGGGTTTTTATTCCTTTCGTCTTTTATTTTTCTTTCTTCGTTCTTTCCCTTATTTCACCTAGTAATTTTCAAATTAGTTTTTATGAATCCTTTTCAATAATTTTCGACTTAAATCCCTTATAATTAATATTTGTGGGTTTTCGTCACAAATTCAAACTCGGATTTTAGAGACTCGATTCGTTCATATCAAGTCCCTTGATTTCGTTTTGATACATGTTTTAAATCTGTTTTCTTCATCAATTCGTAATCCTTTGTTTCCACCATTAACTTCAAGTTTGTAAATAAATCAATTCCAACATCGTAAATAATATCTAACTTATAATAATTCGTTTTAAAATGTTTTCTTTCACTTCATGACGATCCCAGATGCATGTAAATCAATTAATCACTTCTACTCGAGTTACCAATCAATAAATCAATGTAAATTAACCAACGAACATTAAAAAACCGCGAGTCTGACTTTCACAGTTAGAACCCAACTCAAGAACAGACGCAGGAAGTCTTTGCGCCTCTTCCGGAGAGGGACGCGCAGATCTTCTTACTGTTCGAGGTGGTTTCTGTCTCTGAACTCTTCTCGTTTTGACGTAGGGTTTCTAATTAAGATTTTAATTAACCATTATTCTTATTTTCCATAATTCGACATATTTTCCAAATGTTCCTCTTCTTCAAATTTCCTTATTTTCCATATTTTCCTTATTTTCCATAATTTCCTTATTTCCATATTTTCCATATTTTCCAATTTTCCTAATTTAAATCAATTTCCAATTTCCTTATTTTTTCCAATTTTCTAATTTTCATTTATTCTTTTATTTTATTTCTAAAACTCTTTTGGGCATGTTTATGACCTAAATTCAAGTTTATCAATTGTAATTTATTTCTTTATTTCGTATTCGTATTTATTATGTATGATTTATTCACTTGGCATTCACATGTAATTAATCTAACATTCACTTCAACCCCAATTTATGTGCTAATTACTTGTTCACCGACTTAGTCTAATTCTTCACATGTTAGGATTAATCTAATGAATGTTGCATTGCATGCATATAAATCGACAATATATCGAGTATGGACAATTTTCCCTAATCATTAGTAGAGGCCGCTATCGAGGCGGGCGGGATTAGGTGTTTGATCAAAAGAGCTTCCTAACACGTACCCTCACCCCTTACTCCAGATCTCTATTAACATCCGTGTTCATTGGCATCCACGAGAGTCATTCTAGACATAGAATGCTAAGGGTAACGAGTTCTTGGTGTCTATGTCATTACTTTGTGTCTTGACATGACACGAGGTATTCGAACGGTTTCCAACTTTCCACAATAAATTGGTGGCGACTCCACAAATGCAAACGCTTGTGTTCCCAAGCGCCCCCGTGGCCCATGTCCACAGATTCGAGCATCCTTAACACAGGACGAGCGGATTGAAGAGCCACAGGACGAGCATCTCCATTACGATCCTAGCGGATCTTCTTACAGGACAGGCCATGCTTCAGATGAGGACGAGCAGATCCTAGTGGGAGTTGCATGACGATCCGCGCAGTCCCTCGGGATGAGCAAGATTGTTAAGTTTTCTTAGGGTCTTAATAGTCATTTAAGCCCTTAGTAACCCTAATTCTTGTACTTAATTTTAGTATAAATTCCCCATTGTACTACCTAGATTAGAATCTCATCTTAATCAAGCTTTAATCTTACAACAATTAGTTCTTAATATCATCTTAGTCCTCTCTTAATTTAGTTATAATACACATTTCTCTTAGTTTAGTTGGGTAATTAGAAGATTATTTGGGTTTATTGGAGGATTGACAACCTTCCATCAATCATCAAGTACTTCTATTATTCTTTGCTTTATTATTTGGATCATCTCATATAGGTATAATCCCTTTTTACCCTTGCTTAATTATTGTTAATTACATCATTTATTCATCATGTTTTGCTTTGTTAGTATGATTGACAACCTTATTAGCGTGTTAAACTTGATCATGAGTGAGTAGTCCTTTAGCTAGGGTTAATGGGGAATTAGGGGAAATAAACATGGGGATTGATCTATGCTTAATCTAATATGTTTTCATAATTAAATTGCTTCCTTGTTGTGATTTCAACCTATGCACATGTTATGTTTGATGAAATGCTAGACTATGAAACCTTGCATTTTTTTACCATCCTTTATCTTTTCAATAAGGCTTGTAAGACATAAACCAACTCGAGCCTCATCAGACCATGCATAGTGTTGAATAGGAGGAGAATAAGTTGACTTGTAGGTGTTGTACAGTCTAGACGACTCGGCTCCGGGACCTAAATCTTCCTAGGGATTGTACGATATACACTAACTCGATCCCATCATAACAATAAGTGCTTGCATCTAATTGAGAACATGTTTGTATGATCTACTCCCATGAATCCCCTATGAACCCATGACACCCTTGTGCTTTTAATCAATTGTTTACAAACCCCTTTAGTTGATTTACTTTATTTTCATTTATCTTGTCGATTAGTTTAGATTACATCTCACCTCAACCCAATTTGTGACACCTTTAGACATAGCTACTTGCAATTGAAAACCTACATCAATACCCGTCCCATGGGATCCGACCTTTACTTACCTCTTTAATAAGAGTAGTTTGTGAAGTTATAAATATTGTTTTGGTTGGTAGCTTTGATGACGAGTTTGAACCAAAAATGGCGCCGTTGCCGGGGACGGTGTTCAATTGATTTGATTTTTGCTAATTGTTTTTAGTTGTGTCTTTCTTTACCTTGAGGGAGAGCACTTCCTCAAGGTACTTCTCACCATTTTTTCTTAGTTGTTTTGCAAGATGGATCTTATATATTGTTGTCTAGAGGACCATGTGAGCACTACTCTCATCAAAGACCCTTTGCAATCATTGGAAGCTTTAGAAGCAAGTGAGGCCAAAAATAAGCATTGGGCATTGGAAGTAAACCTTCTCGAAGCCGCTCTAGCTTACAAAGAGCTCACCTAAGAGCAATCCATATTGATAGATAACATTCTCAAATAAGCATCACAATCCACTAAAGAAGAACAAGCAACCAAAGATCATACCATGCAAGTCAAGGAGCAAGACGAGTATGTCGAGGAATTTGACTACAATGGGTATGAAGATTTGAGGAACAAATCAAATATGCCATGAGGATGGAATGTATAATGGAGGTGGAAGATGTACCTAGTGAGCCTTCAATGCTAGAAAGTGAGGTACATACTCCAACTCTAAAACCCCTTCCCCCAAATTTGAAGTATCCTTACCTTGATGAGTCTAAAACCAACCCCGTGATTGTTAATGAAAAACTTGATGAGAATCAATTAGAAAGTTTGCTTGATGTGTTAAAACAACATGAAAAGGCTATAGGTTATAGTCTATATGATCTTAAGGGAATAAGCCCCGATTTTTGTATGCATAGAATTCATCTACAAGAAGACCATAGGCCTACCATCCAAGGCCAAAGGAGACTAAACCCCCACATGCAAGAAGTTGTAAAAACGATGGTTATGAAATTACTTGATGCGGGAATCATTTATCCTATATCGGATTCCTTGTGGGTAGCCCCATTCAAGTGGTACCTAAGAAAGGAGGTACCACGGTGGTAACAAATGATAAGAATGAGCTAATATCCACAAGGAAGATCACCAGTTGGCGTATGTGTATCGATTATCGTAAATTGAATTCCGCAACAAGAAAGGATCATTTCCCCCTACCATTGATTGACCAAATGCTTGAGAGGTTAGCCTCTAACAAATTCTATTGTTACCTTGACGGGTACTCGGGATTCTTCAAAATCCCGATACACCCGGATGACCAACACAAGACTACTTTCACATGTCCCTACGGTACTTTTGCATATAGGAGAATGCCTTTCGGGCTATGTAATGCTCCCGCTACTTTCCAAAGATGCATGATGAGTGTTTTTTCCAATTACTTAGAAACCATAATGGAAGTTTTTATGGATGATTTTAGCGTTTACGGAAAAGACTTTGATTCTTGTTTGCATAACCTTTCTCTTGTATTTCAAATATGTGAAGATGTTAGCCTTGTCTTGAATTGGGAAAAATGTCACTTCATGGTCAATTAAGGTATTGTCTTGGGTAATTTAATCTCGGAAAAGGGCATCGAAGTTGACAAGGCCAAAGTTGAGGTGATAGAGAAACTCCCACCTCCCGTGAATGTTAGAGGGGTGCGAAGCTTTCTCGGTCATGCGGGGTTCTATCGCCGTTTCATAAAAGATTTTTCCAAAATCGCGAAACCCCTTACTCAACTTTTGCTTAAGGATGCCCAATTCTAATTCACTAATGAGTGTGTTGAAGCTTTTTATAGAATCAAGGAAGCACTAAACTCGGCACCAATTATCCAACCACCAAATTGGGAACTACCATTTAAGATCATGTGCGATGCAAGTAACTACGCCGTTGGTGTTGAAGTATGTGTCTTCGACAATAATGCGATCACATGTTTACATATGTGATAATGCAAAAACACCCAATTGCTTCTCCAAAATAAAAACCCCCTAAAACCTAGGGTTTGAAGGGATCTCAATTTCAAAGATTAATCTTCATCTTAGACAAGCAAAATCTCAAGATCTACTTTCAAGATGAGAACAAGAGGATCCCTGCCAAAAGAAAGAAGAAGGGCAAGGGTCATAGGAAGCTCTTCAACATCTCACCTCAACACATTAACGAGAGAAAATGAAGAAATCATCGACTTCTCAAGGCTAAACGAGTTCTCGAATATCGAATTTGTCAATGATGCTCAAAGAATCGTCTTTCGTCGTCTCCTTGGTAAGAATATTCTTCCAACTAAATTCATTTGCCATGAGACATTGAGAAAACTAGGAATTTATTATCAAACCGAGGCACTCTTCGAATTATTAGGTCTTTCAACTATGTTCAACATGCATGAGCTCACATATCGACCACTAGTTCTCGAATTCTTGAGTTTTCTGAAAATATCAACCTTAAACAAGACGATTTGTGTGGAATTTCGACTTGAGAACACAACACGAATGATGACCCTTGTGGAATTTGTGAGTGTGTTGGGGCTTGATGTTTCTCCTACCCGTACATCAAAACCTCGGAACTATAGCATAGCACCTCTATGGCGAGCCTTGATGGATCGTGATTCTCATTAATCAAGGAATGCTTGGCCTCTTATATCCAAACCCCCATCATCCGGTTCACCTACCGGTTTATTGCAAGTACTCTCATAGCTCGCCGCGATCCCGCGGTTGTGAACGAACTTGATCTAGTGTTTATGGAGTCTTATCTAAAGATACAAGGGAGAAGCGGTTATCATTTCAACGCCCCCTTAGTACTTCTTAAAAGGTGGGCGAAGTTCCGGAATGGAGATGATGATGGTATGATCCATATTATTAATGGAGGATTAATAACAAGACTTACCAAGTTCTTCAATCCATCTTTCAACAACAACAATGCTTTTGTACCTCTTCCGGGTACTGCCAATATTGATGAAATGATAATCTTCTGACACCACCATTGGATCACCTTTGAAGGCTATAAGCGAAAGATCAAGTGGCTCTCCAAGGGAAGCACCCCCATTTTTCTTCCAATGGAAGGTTTAACAAGAGTATCACCTAGAAGGGGTCCCCTTTCACAAGTGCCATCCTGTAGATACCTCATTTCTACACCTCCCGTAAACCACCCTGTGATGATTGGGCCGCATGTTTGGTACACGGAACGATTTATGACAGTTTGTAAGTTTATCGTCAAGTGATAGCTCAAATACTTGTGTCTACCCCTTGGTCGTCATCTACGTGTCGTTACGGTTGTTTTGACAGTAATTAGAGTTCATTTGGAGTCTGGGTCAAAAAACCGCTTCATTTTCTAATAAGCCGTTTAAAATGCCGAGTCGGAATATTCTTGAATATTCCGGATATTTCTATTCCATAATTTTAATCTTTTTGTCTTTTGGCAAAATATATCCCGAAATCTTATTTTGAACAAAAAAGAAGTTGAGATCTACCACAATTCCATAACGAAAACGCGGAAAATCTTTCTTCCGCAGGAGGAAACCTCTGGGGAAAGGACGCAGCACCTGCTACGCCTCTTCCAAGGGTCGCAGTGGCTGCTGCGCCTCTTCCCCATCTCTTTTCTGCATGTTAATCTTTTCGAGATTTGTTTCCAAAGTTTCAGCCATACCCTAATTCCTCTGTGTGATTCGTATAAATAGGGACCTTCGTTCCTCATATTTCTCACGCGAGTGTCCGCCCTTCTTTTCTCCCTTTGCATTCTAAGACCGCGCTCTAAGCTTATTGATGTCTACGTGCTTGATCAATCGACCACGTAAGCTCGGATCCTTCTGAGTACCAGTCTCGTTGCATGACCGACCAATTTGACCAACTCCACTCATTAATCAAATCAATTTAATTTAAATCCTCTTACGAGGGCACTTTCATCATACGTTCGAGTCGAGTAATTACTAATCGTTAACTTAGTTAATCTCGTTTCGTCAAACATGTAAGTCTGAGGGTGTAAATCCCATATTTCATTATTGTATTTTATTGCATTGTATAAATTAATGTAAGGTTTACGTCGAAAATATGCTTAAAATCGATTTATAAAACCATTTATCAAACCTAATTTTCACGGATTAACAGAAGACAGACGTCGAGATGAAACGCAGCAACTGTTGCGCCCCTTCGAAGAGTCGCAGCATCTGCTACGCCTCTTCCTGAGGCTATCGCAGTATCTGCCTTTCTTCTTCTTCCTTTGTTCTTTGTTGATTCGTCTCTTTTGTTCCGTCTTTTCTTATTTTCTTCATGTTTCATTCCCATAATTATTAATACACATTCTTCATAATTATTTATCGTCTTTAAATCCGACTTAAATCCCTTATAATTAATATTTGCGGGTTTTCGTCATTAAAATCAAACACGGATTTTAGAGATTCGATTTGTTCATTCAAGTCTCCGGAATTCGCCTTTTGTATATTTTCATCTGTTTATCACAATATTTCTAAATAGTTTAACATAAATAAACTTAGTAAGTTTGTTTTAATTTGTATTAATTTGCATTAATGATTTATGATTAATCACAATTAGTTGTAATTCATCTTTTCTCATTTTTATGACCAATTCACATGTAAATAATCTGTTAAATCACTTCTACTTGAGTCGAATGTCAATAATCGATCATTAAATCACCAACGAACATTAACTATCTGCAGTTCCAGCTTCACAACCAGAACTCTCAGGAACAGACGCAGTGACCACTGCGCCTCTTCCGAGGGACGCAGCGTTGCTGCGCCTATTCCGGGGTGATTTCTGTCTCTGAACTTCCGTTCTTGCTTTGACCTAGTTTATTAGTTTACGTGTTAATTAACTATTAATTGTAATATCACCATTAATCTGTCCGTTTTCTAACCTTAATTATTTTCTTACTTTCCCTTTCTTTTCTCAAATTATCCGTTTTAAATATATTTTCGACGTAAATCTTTGAGCCATTGTAATTTTAATTATCGTATTTTATTTATTGTGTCTTTATTATCGTTTGTTTGCTTTTACATGTAATCAATCTAAATCCCTACTTTGACCTAATGTATGCTAAATTATATGTTCACCGACTTAGTTAATTCTCACATGTTAGGATCAAAACATTGCTGTTGCATTGCATGCATATAATCGACAACATATCAAGTATAAATAATTTCCCTAATCATTAGTAGAGGCCGTTATCGAGGCGGGAGGGATTAGGTGTTCGATCAAAAGAGCTTCCTAATACGTACCCTCACCCCTTACTCCAGATCTCTGTGAACATCCGTGTTTGTTGGCATCCACGATAGTCATTCTAGACATAGAATGCTAAGGGTAACGAGTTCTTGGTGTCTATGTCATTACTTTGTGTCTTGACATGACGCGAAGTATTCGAACGGTTCCAATTTCCCAAAAAAATTGGTGGCGACTCCACAAATGCAAACGCTTGTTTTCCCAAGCTCCCTTGTGGGCCCCCCGTGTCCATAGTTTGGCGACTCTGCTGGGGAGTATTACACTTACGTGTTGCCAAGGGTGAAACTTGAACAAGGTTAGGGAATAGTTTATATGAGAGAGTTGTCGGTTTTCATTACTCGATCTTCTTAAGATCGTTTTATTCGGCCTTCCTAGGCCCAACCCAACCCATTCGACCAATCGTCCCGTCTGGACGGTCCAAATTCTTATCTGGGCCTAAGGATGGATAGCGATTGACGTCAACCTTACCATGATGCTTACTCATGTTTGCATCAAAGGCCTTCACTACTCGGGGGAATGGACTAGGAACCGGCCTTACTCATGTTTGGCGCGGACCTCTCCACAGACCCGGGTTTGATTGCTCGGTATGGCAACCCACCCTTTTAAGCCAAAACCCTTTAAATGCACTCAGCATACCGTTATAATGCCTGTTTTAATTCTTGTATCATATGTGACCACTATTTTCTAAACGTTTTTCAAGATGTAAATATTTTCGAAAAATGGCCCAAATTAGCGCAAAATGAGTCAAAACCCTATCCAAATATCGAGTCAAAATTCGGGCCCCAAAACCCATTTCAAAACCTCACTTCGAGTCAACACTCCTTCAACTACACTACAGTTGATTAGGACAAACATTTCAAAACTTTGTCATTTTCCAACCTCACTTGACACAAGTGGCACACTCCCACTTCACAAGTCGAGTCTTTCCTTTAAGTAAGTGTGCTAGAGTGGTCGATCGTGTTTTGATTCGTCATCCAGTTTCCAAGATGCCTGAAACTAGTATCACAAGCGCCAGTGGTTAACCCCCAAATGGTAATGCTCAAATCCTAGCTGCGCTCACTCGTCTCCAAACAAGCCAAGACCAAGTTTATGATCGCCTTAACACAATTGAAGGCCGAATTGTTGCTGTGGAAACTAGACTCCCTCCTGCATAAGATGAAGTTCCTAGTGAATTATGCACGATAACCTTCCACCCTATGTTGGACAACCAGAAATCTATCCTCTAGTAGGTCTTACTGAAGCTGAAAAGCGACTCCAATACTTGGAGGAGCAATTAATGTACCTCAAAGGAGATGATATCTATAGGGAAAACAATCGCAAGTATGAGGCCGTGAGCGCCAAATTGCTAACCAGCTTCAATATGACTGATATCCCAAAGTTCAAGGGACATAAAAACCCTTTGAACCACATTCGTGCTTTCAAAGACTACATGTCTATCAAAGGCATCAAACCTGAGATGTTCTTAAGGATCATTCCATCATCTCTCGATACCATTCCTAAGCAATGGTTTTATTCTCTAGAGCACAAGAAGATTGCCACCTGGGATGACGCCGCAATCGAGTTCGCGAAGCAATACGCGGATAATGCTGAAATCCAAGTCAATATGCGCACTCAAGAGGTTCTTACCCCAAATGAGAAAGAAGTCTTCACCGACTTCCTAAGTAGGTGGAGGAAGACTAGCACACAACTTGTCGAGCGTCCAGATGAAGCTACCATTGTGGAAAAGTTTGTGGATAACTTAAGACCCATCTATGCAAATCACTTGAGGTACCAAAACATTAAGACCTTCAAGGATTTAACTGTGCTAGGGACAAGAATTGAAGATGACATCCGTAAAGCACTCTTGTCCAAAACAGTGGGTCGTGGATATCAAGGCTCAACGAGTCGTTCTTACGGCTCTACTAGCAAGACGGATGAGGTTAATCTTCTCGAATCATCAAAGAAGAATAATCCCCAAAGGAAGTTCACAAACATTGGCGACAGGTACTCCAATGTTTTGAAAAGGTTGATGAAACATGGTAAGCTCCAACCCATAGGGCCTACACCTGATCCAGAAAAGAAGTCCAAGTTCTGGGACGAAAATTCATACTGCGAATATCATAGAGCTAAGGGACACGATACAGAAAAATGTTACAAGCTAAAACATGTCCATCAAGATATGATCGAAGACGGTCGCCTACCCATACCTCCTAGAGGTAAGCCTAACAATACTCAGAATCCTCTTGGAATTTTGGTGATTACAAATGAAGAATCTACCTTAGATTGTTCATACCTCATTTCTCCAATTGAAGATGAGATCCATGCATTAGAAGATGAGGGGAGTTATTCCACCATTTCTCCTACCATCGCCGACTTTGTTGCTTGGGCGAAGAGTGTGAGTAGACAAGTTTTAGAGCTATAAGAAGTAGTAGCATCCCTTCGCAATCCAAGAACCATACCCAAGGAGAGCGTGGCACTAAATCTGTCTCAAAATTCTACAATACAAGAAGTGGTAACCGTGGTTGATAACCTAATCGATCAAATAATCCACTTAGAAGCTGAAATCATCAGGTTGAGAGAGCTTGCTACCGTTAACGAAATATGGGCCGATGACGATGAAGATGAATACCTCACCGAGCACTATCTAGTCAAGATTAGTGTGGACATAGTCAAGAATAGTGAAGACCAAGATATAGACCACCTTACTCGTTCAGGGCGTCCATATCAAAATATTTCTCAAAATGGTCTTATAGCTAACAACACCAATGTCATCACGCCGAACGATGGCGAAGACACATCTACTGACCACTTACTAATGCAACTACAGAAGACAAAGGCTGATCTTTCAGTCTGGCAACTAGTGGCAAGTTTATTTCCTCATCGCCAAGCTTTGCTGCAAGCCTTGGCTAAATTAAATGTAGCACACAATTCTACGTCTGACGACGTAGTCAACTTGGTCTTCCAAGATTCAACTAAGCTAAGTAACCCAGTTACTTTCTCAGATGAGGATTTACCACCTTTCGACTAGTCACAACCTGGCTCTATACATTACCGTCATTTGTTTAAAGAAGTATGTGCCAATGACTTTGGTGGATGATGGCTCTGCAGTCAATGTCATACCATTAAAAACGGCATATAAGTTGGGCATGAAAGAGTCGGATTGGACTCCTAATAACCAAGGTGTTCGTGCATACGACGGTACACGACGTAAAGTAGTAGGACTAGTCAACCTCACCATAGCCACAGGGCCGGTTGAGCGAAAGGTTAACTTTCAAATAGTGGATATCGAAGCATCATTCAACATACTTCTGGGAAGGCCCTGGATTCATGCTTTTAAAGTAGTAACATCCACCCTCCACCAGAAAATCAAGATCCCACTAGATGGCAAAGTAGTGACGATCACTTCGTCACCTATCAAGGCAGTGATAGAAAAGATGTCAAACAACCAAGTAATTATAGATCTAGTATACGAGCTTGGGGGCTTCCATAGCTTAAACCTTATAGAAAGTGAACTGGCACCTCTATACTTCGATCCATATTCCAATTTAGTGGTCAACCACATACTCAAGTCTCAGGGATACTTCCCGAGAATGCCACTGAATCCTACTCAGAGAAATACATTTGCACCTTACAAAGAAGGAAACTCTCAAAGGATACCACTAGGATTGGGATACAAACCCACGAAGAAAGAGGCTCTAGAGATGCTCACGCAGTTTCAAAACCGTAAGAATGTGGGAATCCAAATGCGACCCTACCTCCCTACCCTAAATAGATACTTCGTTAGAGAGGGGAGTCAGGAATACGTTTATGGGTTTCCCGAACCTTGGCACTATAAAGGAAGGCAACTAGCTGGAATCGAGATATTTCACAATTGCTACTTCATTCCTTCAGAAACGGTTCCTACCGTCAAGACTCGTCAAGCACCTTGCTTAGACGAACAGGCCACTAGCCTTCTGTTTGGAGAAGACTGATTTGTTAGAGCTGCGCAGGACGAGATCACTACCATGATACTACAGGATGACCATTTCAACCCTACCGCGTTAATCACCGAAACCAATTCAAATCAGCAAAAAGGATAGAGAAAGTCGATCAAATGGACAAACAATCAAGGAAGACTCTTCAAACACACCACTGAAGAAGGAGAGATGTTCAAAGGAGAACCCGAAGACAACGAATTCGAGTCAGAGTCAGAGTCGGAATCAGAGTCGGAGTCTAGAGAAGTCCCTAGAGAGCCTCCTCCTGTCGTTACTCCCAATCCCCTTGTTTCTCCTAGCATAGCATCAAGTAGTAACAGTAGCTTGGGAAATGTCCCAAAGAAATTTGTCCCTTTACCGCCACCGACTCGAACAGATGGCTTCTTTGTTTCAACTCTTTTCAAAATTTAATATGAATAAATCAGATTCTGCTTACTCTTTGTGTTATTCTGAATGCAATTCTATTTACGACGATAATGAGGATGATCCAGACCCAGACTCAATCGAACTACCTCCTTACATGACTAAAGAAATATTACAAGAGGGGGAAGAGGCACCAGTTATAGAGAACACTGAACCCATCAACGTAGAAACCGAACTAGAACCCCAAGAACTTAGGATAGGGACAACCTTAAGCCCAACCGAAAGGGCCAATTTCATAGACCTCCTACACGAGTTCAAAGACGTTTTCGCTTGGTCCTACAAAGACATGCCAGGGATCAACAGGGATATTGCAGAACACAGAATTCCAATCAAACCAGGTTTCAAACCCGTAAAGCAGAAACTTCATCGGATGAGGACAGAATGGGCTCTTAAAATCAAAGAAGAAGTCGATAAACAATTCAAAGCCGGGTTCATCAAAGTTTCCGAGTATTCAGACTGGGTGGCCAACATAGTACCCGTACCCAAAACGGATGGGCGAATCCAAGTTTGTGCTGATTTCAGAGACTTAAACAAAGCAAGTCCCAAGGACGATTTTCCCCTACCACACATCGACATATTGGTAGACAATACAGCAGACCACACATTGTTGTCCTTCATGGACGGATATGCAGGATATAATCAAATCAAGATGGCCATAGAAGACATGCATAAAACTGCCTTTGTTACTCAATGGGGCACCTATTGCTATACTGTTATGCCATTAGGGTTAATCAACGCTGGAGCTACATATCAACGCACTGCAACCACACTGCTACATGACATGATGCATAAAGAAGTAGAATTATACGTGGATGATATGATTGTCAAGTCCAAAGATAGCAAGGGGCACATTGATAACCTTCGCAAATTCTTCCTAAGACTACGAAAGTACAACATGAGGCTCAATCCTCTGAAATGCGCATTCGGGGTGACATCGGGTAAACTTCTGGGGTATGTCGTCAGTCAACGGGGAATAGAAATCGATCCTTCAAAAATCAAAGCTCTAATCGAAATGCCACAACCTCAGACAGAAAAGGAAGTTAGAGGATTTTTAGGCAAGGTGAAATATATAAGTCGATTCATATCGAAACTTACCATGATCTGTGAACCCATTTTCAAGAAGCTCAAGAAAACAGATCATACCATATGGGATGATGACTGTCAAAAGGCGTTTGACAAAATTAAGGAGATACTAGCCAAACCACCAGTGCTCATGCCTCCTCAATGAGATCAACCTCTTGGTTTATATCTCACAGTGACCGAAACAGCCATGGGGGCTATGCTAGCACAAATCGTCGTAAAAGAAGAAAGAGCTATCTACTACCTTAATAAGAAGTTCTTGGAGTATGAATGCAAGTACACGCCTCTCGAAAAGACATGCCTCGCTCTTGTGTGGGCCACAAAGAAGCTACGTCATTACATGCTTAGCTACTCCATCAAGGTGTACTCCAAAATGGATCCTGTCAAATACCTCTTCGAAAAACCCGTTCTCAACGGACGCTTGGCAAGATGGACCTTAATGCTCTCAGAGTTCGATCTCAAATACGTACCTCTGAAGGTTATAAAAGGGCGCATCGTTGCCGAGTTCTTCGCAGATAATCCCATCAACGACACCCAAGCAGTAGACACATGGTCATTCCCAGACGAGGATATACTACAAACCAATGTAGACTCTTGTGTGGGGTAATATCTGTATAATACCCTTAAAATATAAGGACTATAACGCAAATTTTATATGTGATTATTGTCATAAACAAAATTACAAGAGAAAAACGATAAAGCACAAAAATTAACCTTCGGTCCTAGTGCAATTCGGCAATGATAGAGATCAAAGTAGATCTCTTCCTAATTGTTGCACCCAAGATCGTCTGAGAATATGCCCTTGTACTAGAATGTATTCTCTAATTGCCTTGCAATATTGAGAGAATTGATGTGTGAAGTTTTCAGATGTGAGATCTAAGTTTTGAGAGGAAATGTTCTCAAAACCCTAATTATTTTTGCAAAATGAAAATTAGGTTAGAAAGGAGGAGAAGCTCTCCTTTTGTTCTACCCTTGCTCGGTCCGTGGGTTTCATTAGGGAGGGAGTGGGCTTTCCACTTCCTTCTTATTAAACTCGTGATCCGACTTGAATTGCTAAAACGTATACGACGGGTTTTTAAATATAAATTGTCATCGGTTATCGGTAATTAAAATATCAACTAGTAACATGACTTAGTCGAAATATTAATACATGTCCGACAAAGACAATATTGTATAATTAATTTATTCAATATACATTAATCAAATATAATCGCTTATATTTAATTTACGAATTAACCGCTTAATTCGTCTTAGCCATTTTTATTTAATCCGTATTAAATAATTATCTCAACATCGCTTTTGACTAATTATTAGTCAATAACTCCGACTAACTGGTTAGTCAAAATTGGCATCAACATGACTGTATTTTCATACCGTCACATCTCTCAAACGTATCCTATAGGTGTGACTTTTAGGGACCAGTTGATCACCGCCATCTGTATGACAATAACGTCAAACTTATCTAGCAAGCCAACCGTTATTGATAAACGTGGACCAACTGATAATAATACAAAAGTATACCCTTTGATCCTTTTAGAGATTTAAATGTTATTGCACTAACTGTAGAGGACACCAGCCCCAACAAGCTCCCACTTGTCCGTACAAGTGTATGTGTAATAACGTTATCCGCACTAACTGGAGGACATAGCTCCAACAAACTCCCACTTGTCCGTACAAGTGTGTGTGCGATAACCGATTCTCATATTCATTTAAAATTTCTCCCACTCAATGTAAAACAATTTGCAGATCCGGATCCGCAAAGGTCGTATTAACTAAACTGATAAAACGAATTCGTATTCGAGCATGGCCATGCATTTCAGTTACAGCTCCTCGAGTGGCCCTGAGAAATATCGAGTACCTGATAAAGGCTGAATATTTCCTTCAACTCGACTCCTTCCGATCTAAGCACAGCATGAAATGACCCAGAAAAAAACTACTTGGCCCCCTGTTACGGATGACCGTGAGAAAGAAACCAAAGTCACCCAAAATCTGCCTTAGTCTCAAGAGACAGTCGATAGTCAAAACAATCGACTCTTAGGATCACCATGGAGGTCCTATCCACGACCGGGCACCGAATGTTATAAAACATTTAGGACTCCACGTCGATGTCACAATTGTGTCCTACGAGATATCCGTATAACCCGCCTCTGTGATTGGTCAGTCAACCGGTTGACTTATGGCTCGTTGAACCCACCATCAACCAACGTCACAAAATAATTGCCAGAGTTATCAGCTCATGTGGGCAATTAAGGACCATAAATATAATGTTTGTTCAGTTCACTTTGTGGTGTTCAAAATTGTCGTACAAATCCACATGAAAAACAAAATATATATAAATATCAAAACGATGATGTCGTATAGAGTACAAAAGAGAATGAATCTAATCCATAAAAGAGTACTACAACTTAGGAACACGTTTAATTCCCATGGAATTAACATGACCTTCATGCTTATCTTGTCGTAATGGTTTAGTGAGAGGATCTGCTATGTTATCATCTGTAGCAATCTTTTCTATCACTACTTCCTTTTGCTCCACGTAATCTCGGATTAGATGAGCTTTCCGTTGTACATGTCTAGACTTGTTGCTAGACTTTGGCTCCTTAGCTTGGAAGATGGCACCTCTATTGTCGCAATAGATGGTGATCGGGTCATTCGAACTAGGCACTACAGATAGTCCTTGTAAGAATTGACGCATCCATATCGCTTCCTTTGCGCTGCCTTCGACGCGGCATAGTACTCGGACTCGGTCGTAGAATCTCTTTGTAACACTTTGTTTGGAACTCTTCCGGTGACTGCAGCACCATTAAGAGTAAAAACGAATCCAGATCGAGATTTTGAGTCATCTCGATCCGTTTGGAAGCTAGCATCTGCGAAACCGGTTGCGCATAGCTTTTGTTCGCCTCCATAAGTCAAAGCCCAATCTTTAGTCCTCCGTAGGTACTTAAGAATGTTCTTGACAACCATCCAATGTGATTCACCGGATCTTTGCTGGAATCGACTTGTCATACTCAATGCATATGCCACGTCCGGACGTGTGCATATCATGGCATCCATGATTGATCCTATAGCCGAGGCATAAGGAATCCGTGTCATGCGCTCTTTCTCTTCCGGTGTCCGGTGCACGAGACTTGCTAAAATGCACCCCTGGAGCCATAGGAAGAAACCCCTTTTTGGAGTTAGTCATGCTGAATCTCTCTAGGATTTTGTCTATGTAAGACTCCTGACTGAGACATAACATCCGACGTGATCTATCTCGATAGATACGGATGCCCAGAATTCTTTGTGCCTCACCCAGATCTTTCATCTGGAAATGGTTTTTCAACCATACTTTCACCGAAGTTAAGAGAGGTATGTCATTCCCAATCAGGAGTATGTCATCGACATACAATATTAGGAAGACAATCTTGCTCCCACTCGACTTGATATAAAGAAATGGTTCCTCGACCGATCGAGTAAATCCATTTTCTTTAATCACTTGGTCAAAGCGATGATTCCAACTCCGAGATGCTTGCTTAAGTCCATAAATGGAACGCTTAAGCTTGCACACTTTCTTAGGATGTTCTGGATCGATGAAACCTTCGGGTTGTACCATGTACAACTCCTCCTCCAAAAAGCCGTTTAAGAAGGTGGTTTTCACATCCATCTCCAAATTTCATAGTCATGAAAAGCGGCAATCGCTAAGATAATCCGAATGGAACGCAAAGATGACTACGGGTGCAAAAATTTCATCGTAGTGCAAACCTGGCACTTGAGTGAAACCTTTAGCAACTAGTCGTGCTTTATAGATATCTTGTTGACCTTCCACAGAATGCTTTATCTTGTAAAGCCATTTGCACTGAAGGGGACGAACCTTAGCAGGTAAGTCAACAAGATCCCATACGTTGTTCTCATACATAGAGTCCATCTCGGATTGCATGGCCTCAAGCCATAGCTTTGAGTCAGAACTAGTCATGGCACCTTTATAGGTTGCGGGTTCACTACTCGTTAAGAGTAGAATGTCATCTATGTCATGTTCCTCGACCATACCAATGTATCATGCGGAGGAATAGAGACTCTTCCCGACCTCCTAGGTTCCTCAGGAATATTTACCGCAGCCGGGATTGAAGGAATTGGTTCCTCCAATGGTTGCTTGGTATTTGGTTCTGGAATCTCCGACAGGTCAAAGGTTCTATCACTCTTTGCATTCTCGAGAAATTCCTTCTCTAAGAATGTCGCACTAGCCGCAACAAAAACACGTTGTTCGGTTGGCGAATAGAAGTAATGACCAAGTGTTCCTTTAGGATAACCTATAAAGTATGTCTTGACCAATCGCGGGCCGAGCTTATCCTCGTGTCTCCACTTGACATAAGCCTCGCAACCCCAAACCCGTATAAAGGACAAGTTAGGGACCGTTCCCTTCCATAGTTCATATGGAGTCTTGTCAATGACTTTAGACGGACTTCGGTTAAGTATTAGAGCGGTGACAGAAGAGCATAACCCCACAATGAGTCAGGCAACACGGTGTGACTCATCATGGATCGAACCATATCAAGTAGTGTTCGATTTCTCCGTTCGGACACACCATTCAACTGAGGTGTTCCAGGTGGAGTTAACTGTAGGGCAATCCCACAGTCCTTAAGGTGTTGATCAAACTCGTGAGAAAGATACTCGCCACCACGATCTGAACGCAGTGTTTTAATCTTTCTACCCAGTAGGTTCTGTACCCTATTCTGGTATTCTTTGAATTTCTCAAAGGATTCACTTTTATGCTTCATTAAGTAGACATAGCCATATCTACTTAAATCGTCCGTGAAAGTGATGAAATACCTATAGCCTTCTCGTGCGGTGATTGACATAGGTCCACATACATCCGTCTGTATGAGTCCTAATAGGTCAGCAGCGCGCATTCCAACACCTTTGAAGGAAATCCGAGTCATCTTACCGATGAGACATGATTCACACGTGCCAAATGATTGAAAATCAAAGGCCGAGATAGCTCCATTCTTTATGAGCTGTTTTACGCGTTTCTCATTAATGTGTCCCATACGGCAGTGCCATAGATACGTTTGATCTTTGTCACCAACCTTTAACCTTTTATTCATTACGTGCAATATTTCAGTGGTCTGATCTAAAACATAAATTCCGTTCATGGAGACTGCCTTGCCATAAATCATATCGTGTAATGAGAAAATGCAAGAATTATTCTCTATTACAAATGAAAAACCAAGTTTGTCAAGTGCGTAAACCGAAATAATGTTTTTCAAAGACTGGGTACATAATAGCGATTATATAAAAATAACTCAAATCCGCTAGAAAGCTGGATCACGTATGTTCCCCTCGAGACGGCAACCACTCGTGCTCCATTCCCGACACGCAGTCCACCTCACCCTTTACGAGGGGTTCGATGTTTTGAGCCCCGCACATGATTACACAGATGAGAACCACAACCAGTATCTAGTACCCAAGTTCCGTAACTTGCGTGGTTAATCTCAATCATATGAATAAAAGTAGAAGAGGAAGAAAACATACCAAAAGGTTTAACACGACCTGCTTTTATGTCCTCATGGTAGACAGGACATGTACGCCTCCAATGCCCAGTCTTGTGGCAATGATGGCATTCCATGTTTTCGGTCTTGCTCTTTGTCGCACCTGATGAGTTACTTGCCTCACCAGGCCCACTCTTACCTGACCCTGACTTCTTGAACTTCGGTTTGCCTACTGCTAGGTCTGCTTGAGCTTTGCCCTTACCCTTGCCCTTGTTTGTCACCACGAGAACATCTTGTTTCATGCTCCCACTGAACTTCATGTCCTTCTCGGTCTGTACGAGAAGGGAGTGCAGTTCATGGGGACTTTTCTTCAAATCATTCATATAGTAATTGGCTCTAAAGAGCGCAAAACCATCGTGGAGTGAATGAAGCATGCGGTCAATCACAATGTTCTCGCTGATTTTACAATCAAGCGCCTCCAGTCTCTCGACATTCTCAATCATGCTGAGAATGTGTGGGCTAACCGGTTGGCCCTTCTAGAGTCTCGCATCAAAGAAGCGAGTGGTATGCTCATAGGTCACGATTCTCGGTGCTTTCGAGAATTCCTTAGTGAGCGTGGTGAAAATCTTGTTTGCACCTTGGGCTATGAAGCGTTTCTGCAAATTGGATTCCATTGCAAAAATGAGTACGTTTTTAATCGCACCCGCTTCCATGACGAAGTCGCTATACGTGGAGACCTCGTTAACTCGAGCCGTGGGACTGGGGGGGTGGCGGGAGGGGCTCGATCAAATACTTGAGCTTCCGTCGGCGGTGGCGGCATTCCGTAATGCCGCCTCCCATTCCGCGAAGTTTGATCCATCATTCTTGATCTAGTAGGCGATTCATCCGATTCATAAAGATCCGAAGCCAGGACTCACGGTCCAATGTGGCACTTGGCATTGGGTCATCGAGGATGCCAGCCATTAAGATATTAGCAGTTTAAAAAACGTGATCTACGCTGAAAAAGAAAGAAAAACAAAAACGAAATAAGCAACTCATCGAGGTGATTTAAGTTTATTTAAAATTCATTTTAATCGTGTAGACTCATTGCACTTGCATAATTGATCTCCCTCAAGAATAATACAAGTGATACCAAGACTCAATTTCTGTAAATTGATAAGCCAACTGTTTAGCTAGTTCTTCCGTAAGAACTCTTGGTCGATAGATTTCCGTAAATCCTATCTATAGTCCATCATAATCACAGGATCGTACGAGTGACCATAGTGTTGAGATAAAATAAGTCAATCAGTTCCAACTTACCCGACGTAGAAGGGGTCATATTATGCCTACCGACGAAGAAGGGATTCATTGGAGTTTGACCTATAAAGACTATTCTCAATTTTTGGTTATACGAGGAAGATCCCATCAACTTAGCTTTAATTCAATTTAAGTGAACGAATAACTAGCATTACGTGAATGAATTAACTTAGGTGATGGCTTAAAAATGATCGTGTGACATAAGAATGTCAAAGAAAACTAACGCGTGACCTCTATATGAGTCAGTTTTCATGCAATTATTAGGTGGTTTAGTTTTTAGGCGGAATATGATGCATACTATCGTTACAAGAAAATAAATAAAAGAATGCAATACGTAAATAAAATTCCTAGTGTGGCCTATCCTAGTAAAAAAGAACATAATACAACTTTGGAATCCACCGTTGGACCCGAGAAGCTTGTCTTGATGTTCCATCTTTGTCCATGCAGCGGGAGTGAGCATCCGATCTCCATCTTTAGTCTTCTCAAAAATACAATTAAAATTTACAAAATATAAACCTATTTACATTCTAAATAAAACTGTAATTACAAAAAAAAAAATGGAGATACGAGATCTCAAAATACAACCAAGACCGTGTTCCATCATTACGGTAACACGTTCTACTAAGGCCACACTAAGTTACAACCGTTTGTAAAATAAATAAATACGTAATGTAAGCATTCAAAACATTCAAAATAACGATAAATGAAATGCATCAACTAAAAACAAATTCATTCGTGACATAATTCCGTAATTATGTTAAATTTATCCAAACCACCTTTTAACAATTAAAATCATGTGACAAAACCGCTTCATCAACTTAATTTTAATTCATGATAATCCGTTATTTTAAATCGTTTTAAAATAACTAAATGGTACGTGAGTGAATCGTTTCACTATCAAGCGAATGCACAAAATTCGTATTGTGCACATGTTTTGGCCGAAAAAAAATAAAAACTGAATTTTTTTTTTTTTTCTTCTTCTGATCGACCGTGAACAAGTACACAAAAAAATTTTTTTTTCTTCACTATTGCCGAGAGCAAGAAAAAGGCCAAAAAAAATCAAGCGGCTCAATAACCGAGAACCTCAACAAAACAAACAAAATCGATTTGTTAAAAACCAATTGTAAATTGAACATAATCCGTATTAAAACAAAATTACAATTGACATGATCTTCACATATTGTTATAATTATCGTTTAAAACAACAATACGCAAAGAACAAATCGAAAACAAAACAGAAGATCGTCACAAGGCACGATTTCCAATGCACAAAAAAATCAGCCGTGTAAAAAAATACAAACCAGCCGTGACAAAAAAATGATGCCTCACGTTTTTTTTTTTTTTTATGCAAAAAAAAAAAAAATATCGATTCAATTTCGTTTGATGAAAAACACATAGAAAAATTTACGTGGCCTCGCTCTGATACCACTTGTGGGGTAATATCCGTATAATACCCTTAAAATATAAGGACTATAACGCAAATTTTATATGTGATTATTGTCATAAACAAAATTACAAGAGAAAAACGATAAAGCACAAGAATTAACCTTCGGTCCTAGTGCAATTCGGCAATGATAGAGATCAAAGTAGATCTCCTCCTAATTGTTGCACCCAAGATCGTCTGAGAATATGCCCTTTTGCTAGAATGTATTCTCTAATTGCCTTGCAATATTGAGAGAATTGATGTGTGAAGTTTTCAGATGTGAGATCTAAGTTTTGAGAGGAAATGTTCTCAAAACCCTAATTATTTTTGCAAAATGAAAATTAGGTTAGAAAGGAGGAGAAGCTCTCCTTTTGTTCTACCCTTGCTCGGTCCGTGGGTTTCATTAGGGAGGGAGTGGGCTTTCCACTTCCTCCATCCTTATTAAACTCGTGATCCGACTTAAATTGCTAAAACGTATACGACGGGTTTTTAAATATAAATTGTCATCGGTTATCGGTAATTAAAATATCAACTAGTAACATGACTTAGTCGAAATATTAATACATGTCCGACAAAGACAATATTGTATAATTAATTTATTCAATATACATTAATCAAATATAATCGCTTATATTTAATTTACGAATTAACCGCTTAATTCGTCTTAGCCATTTTTATTTAATCCGTATTAAATAATTATCTCAACATCGCTTTTGACTAATTATTAGTCAATAACTCCGACTAACTGGTTAGTCAAAATTGGCATCAACATGACTGTATTTTCATACCGTCACATCTCTCAAACGTATCCTATAGGTGTGACTTTTAGGGACCAGTTGATCACCGCCATCTGTATGACAATAACGTCAAACTTATCTAGCAAGCCAACCGTTATTGATAAACGTGGACCAACTGATAATAATACAAAAGTATACCCTTTGATCCTTTTAGAGATTTAAATGTTATTGCACTAACTGTAGAGGACACCAGCCCCAACATCTTGGGACCTTTATTTTAATGGAGAATCAAACCTAAGAGGATTTGGAATAGGAGTATTGCTCATTTCTCCTGAAGGCGAGCATACACCACTCTCTGTCAAACTCGACTTCGAGGTGACAAATAACGCAGTAGAATATGAAGCTTGCCTCATTAGGCTATACGCAGCCGTAAGTTTAGGCATCAAAAATCTTCGAGTTCACGGAGATTCATCCTTGATCATCAACCAAATTACGGGATCTTGGAAAATTCGAAGTAAAAGTCGGGCACCCTATCAGGCTAGGATAGATCAAGTTGCTCAATTATTCGATCAAGTAACCTATCTACACCTACCTCGAGAAGAAAATTAGTTTGCAGACGCTCTTGCAAAACTTGCATCTCTAATTAACATGCCAGACGACATGGTAGAAATGCCTTTATCCATCAAGTGACGGTCAGAACCAGCCTATGTGCACCAAATTACAGATGAAGAGGAAAACCCAGGGGAGCCTTGGTTTCAAGCCGTTCTAAACTTAAAACTCAATGGTACATATCTGCCAGATATGGATAAGAGAGGACAACGTGCTATACGCCTACTAGCCTCTCAATATCTCCTCATGCAAGGAGAATTATACAAAATAACACCTCTTGGTGTAGTTTTACGTTGCGTTGATCATTCATAGGCACAGAAAGTGATCGAAGAAATTCATGATGGAGAGTGTGGCCCTCACATGAGTGGACCAATGATGGCAAATAAAATCACGCGCTTGGGATATTACTGGACCACAATGGAAGCCGATTGCATCAAGTATGTCAGACATTGCCATAACTGCCAAATCTTCGGAAATGTGCAACATGTCCCTCCTTAACTACTCTACACCATGACGTCTCCTTGGCCATTTTCTGCTTGGGGAATTGACATAATCGGGAAGATCACCCCAGCTGGAATAGGAGGTCACTATTTCATTTTGGTGGCTATCGACTATTTCACCAAATGGGTCGAAGCGGCATCATACACTAGTCTCACAGCCAAAAACGTGGCAAAGTTCATACAAACCAATATCATCTGTCGATATGGTTTCCCACATGAAATCATCAGTGACAACGGATCACATTTCCAGGCTGAGACTGAGCAATTGCTAGCCAAATACAAAATCAAGCATCACCATTCCTCGCCATACAGACCTCAAACCAATGGCGCGGTAGAGGCAGCTAATAAGAATGTCGTCACAATCCTCAAGAAAATGATCGATAATTATCGCGATTGGCCCAGTAAGATACCATTCGCATTATGGGGATATCGCACATCAGTTAGGACGCCCACTGGGGCTACTCCTGTCTATTTAACTTACGGCATAGAAGTTGTACAACCAGTTGAAATAGAAATCCCATCCTTACGCATCCTGCTCGAAAGTCAAATTCTAGAAGCCGATTGAAAGAGATATAGGTATGAAGAACTCATCCTCTTAGATGAACGAAGATTGCGCGCATTACATAATGTGCAAACATATCAGGCACGTATCAAGTAAGCATTCAACAAAAGGGTTAAGCCTAGAAACATCAAAGAAGGAGACTTAGTCCTCAAATCAGTTAGAGCTCTTCTACCTGTCGATCCACGAGGAAAGTTCAACCCCAACTGGGCCGGACCATTCTTGGTCAAGTCCATACTCCCGGGGGTACGGTTAGGATCACAGACCTAGATGGGAATGAATTTGCTAATCCAACTAACCTCGACCAACTAAAACGATATTATGCCTAGCATAGGACGAAACACGCGCCTCGCGTAACACCCACGTGCCTCTCATGCGACACGAAATAAAAATAGCCCTTGGCCCGATGAAATAAAGCTTATGTCACCTTGCTCTTGCATTTTAACAATTCGTCATCCTCATATCAACAAAAATGGAATTGTATTTTAGGAGTAAGTAAACTTCATGCTCATTTTCTAGTTCACTACAAGCTCTTGCTTAGAACAATTATTCTTTTTACATTTACTCGAACTACGCGCAAGGGTTTGATTTCATTTTATTAAATAAATACGTAGGCAATCCTTCACAGGATACAACCCACCATTATTTTGTAAATAGAAGGACATTTGCATTTGCATTTGCATTTGAAATTCGACAAGAATAATAAAAGAAAATCACAACAGTTTCATAACTAATTAATCTTTTATTCATTTCTTCCATAAATAATAATAGTACGCCACATAATATAAAATGCTGAAAAATAAATAGGCTAGGATTCTAAAAACCCCACCATTTATTACATAATAATAATAATAATAATAATAATAATAATAATAATAATAATAATAATAATGATGATGATAATGATGATGATGATAATAATAATAATAATAATAATAATAATAATAATAATAATAATAATAATAATAATAATAATAATAATAATAATAATAATAATAATAATAATAATAATAATAATAATAATAATAATAATAATAATAATAATAATAATAATAATAATAATAATAATAATAATAATAATAATAATAATAATAATAATAATAATAATAATAATAATAATAATAATAATAATAATAATAATAATAATAATAATAATAATAATAATAATAATAATAATAATAATAATAATAATAATAATAATAATAATAATAATAATAATAATAATAATAATAATAATAATAATAATAATAATAATAATAATAATAATAATAATAATAATAATAATAATAATAATAATAATAATAATAATAATAATAATAATAATAATAATAATAATAATAATAATAATAATAATAATAATAATAATAATAATAATAATAATAATAATAATAATAATAATAATAATAATAATAATAATAATAATAATAATAATAATAATAATAATAATAATAATAATAATAATAATAATAATAATAATAATAATAATAATAATAATAATAATAATAATAATAATAATAATAATAATAATAATAATAATAATAATAATAATAATAATAATAATAATAATAATAATAATAATAATAATAATAATAATAATAATAATAATAATAATAATAATAATAATAATAATAATAATAATAATAATAATAATAATAATAATAATAATAATAATAATAATAATAATAATAATAATAATAATAATAATAATAATAATAATAATAATAATAATAATAATAATAATAATAATAATAATAATAATAATAATAATAATAATAATAATAATAATAATAATAATAATAATAATAATAATAATAATAATAATAATAATAATAATAATAATAATAATAATAATAATAATAATAATAATAATAATAATAATAATAATAATAATAATAATAATAATAATAATAATAATAATAATAATAATAATAATAATAATAATAATAATAATAATAATAATAATAATAATAATAATAATAATAATAATACGACTTAGGCTACTCTTCCATCTTTCCCTTGCCTTTGTCATTTTTATCGTACTTCTTATCTCGACCACGAGCCGGGCGCTCCTGTGCTATCTCAGACCTAATCACCAAAGGTCTCTCTCGCGGTCTAGCCTTACCATTTCGATCAACCACCATTTCTGCGGCAGGAGCGGTCTTCGGTATTTTCGACGGATGAACGACTCGGAATCCGGTCTCTTCCTCCCCCTCAGTCAAATACTTCTGGTTCTCCTTTGCTACCTCACGAATCTTGTAGTCAACGGGCTCGCGTTTCCTCAATTTCTCGCGCTCCTCGGGAGTAGTAGCCTTCCTCCATTGCAAGTATGAATCTAATACCCATAAGGAACCAACAGGAGAAAGTATAAACCACATGTTACTCTGAGCCCACTTGAGGGCCCACTCTCGATGACTCTCGGTAGTATGTGCCAATGCAGTCTGAGGAACGGTGTCAAGCTTATGGATCTTCTACATAAGGCCTATTTGCCTCATCAATCTCTCTGGGAAGATGCATATCATAAATTCCAAGCCAGGAATGCGTATTGACCAAGTAGGATCTAAGGATGACACTCCAGTGACTGACTTGAGATGCCACCATGGCACAATCCATCTGATCAAAGGACCATCTTCATTCTTCAACTTGTTCTCCCAATAGTTGCAAACCCGAGTGAAGTCCACCATATAGAGCCTGGTCCTCATCGCAATCGACCGAGCATGATATCCTGGCACATTAACTGGGGGCTCGATCAACTGCAGACGCTCCATGAGCCAAACCTACCAAAGACGGGAATTAATGTCCAACCAAAAAAAACAAAAAAACAAAAAAAAAAACGAACGAAAAGAAAAAAGAAGAGTTTCTTACCTGCAAAATGATAGGACTTTCCAAATAAGGAAGCTCGCGGTTGGCTTTCCTATTATCCAGTCCCAAAATGATCTCTCCTAGGCACAGACACGCTGGGCTCTTGCGCAGCTCCATCTGTTCAACCAAGCTCAAGTAACGAGGATCCCCTCTCATTTCCTTATCAACATGCCCTTGGAGGACATAACCATGCAGTAGGCAAAATCTGAATGCCCTACGCCTCGCCACATAAGAAATAGAAGGGTCTTCCCTGTTTATGAATCGCTCAATAAAATCAAGCATACGGACTCCTTTAGAGGTCACAAGACAGTCAACCTCAGCTTTAGTCAGTCCAAGCAAATCTCTAAATTTGCTTTTGTACCCTTGAGAGCTAGAGGGTATAGCAGGCATATTTTCTGGATCACATCCTCCGATTGCAGCAATTTTCTCAGGAAAGGACAGATATCACCTCCAAGGAAGGCAAACACATGGAAATTAGGGTTCCTATATTCCTGACAAGCATCCAATAAAGGTTTCACATTCTTCACCAATTTAAGACTCAAGATTGGCCCCAAATTAAAAGCACCCATGTCATGTTTCTCAACGTTTGTAAATTCATTTGTCCACTCCTTGAGACGATTTTCAAAGGCGTCTATAATTTGTGAATTTTTTTCTATGAAAATAGGAGAATTTTTGTGAAATAGACGGAAGAAGTATGGAGGAATTATGTGAATAAAAGCTCCCTCGACGTCTCTATTTATACTAAAAGTTGTTTCCTAATTTCCGTCAGAACTGACTAACCGGGGAAATGGCGCAGCACCTGCTACGTCTCTTCGAAGGATCGCAGCTCGTGCTGCGCCTCTTCCTCAGAAGGCCTTCCGTGATTTTTCCGCCTTGGATCTTTCCTAATTTCTTTTGGGTATAATTTCCTATTCCTACAGGTAATTATTTTGGTAATTCCGCCAAATTGCCATATTTTATGATTCCCAATTTTCCGAGCACGCTTTTCGAGACGAAATCGACATTTTCGCCAACCGAGCACACTTACCCATTTCATTTTATTTTCTTTTTTGGGGGAATCATTTCACTCCCGTTTCATATTTCATTTCAAACTTACACATTTCTTTTTAAGTTTTTTTTAGGGGGTAGCCCCCCCTACCGTCCGGTCATTTTTAACAATTTCTTTTGCATTTCGCTCATTTCCGAGCAATGTTTTCACACTCGTTCATTGCAAAAAATTTTAGGTCGTTCTTCTCATTTCGCGATAGTTTAAGCCATGCGTACAGTGTGTGTTTTACGTGTAAGTCTATGTAAATTTCGGAAGCATGACGAGTGACATCATAAATCGTCATCTACCAAACCTGTTTCTAAGCTAACCTGCAGGAACAATATACAACCCAGCAGCAAAGGCACTCAGGCCATCATATATACAACCAAAATGCTATATGTACATCAAACTGGGGGCTCTCGCCCAAAACAAGTCCGAAAAATCCGAGAATGAAGTCCAAAATGTACAAGTATATACAATACAGCCAACAACAAAAGAAACGAAAGCAAAGACAGCTACTCCTGCTCGCCACCTCGCTCGGCGACCCTCGCCTCGAGTGCAGCAATCTCGGCGTCCCTGACCTCCAACTCCCTCAACAGGCGAGCTGTCTCCTCCTGGGACTGCGCCAACTCGCACTCCAGGTCGTGCTCCCTCTGCAAATGACAAAGAAATACCTCATTTCAAACAAAATGCAAGAACATTACAACAAAATTCAAAACAAAATGAATGAGAGGTTCATACCTGTCGTCCTCAAATGCCAGCAAGTGCCTCGATGGCTGTAGCCCGTAGCCGGTTGGCCACCCTCCACAGCGCCACGTACCGAGACAGCTGATGCGTGTCTAAAATATGATGTTTCACACTTTATTCTACACGCATTTCAGAGCTCAAATGTGCAATATATGCCATTATTTCTCTATTTTCCCCTACTTTCGTGTTTTTGTCTATTATTGTAGAAATATGAAGAATTGAGCGGAAATCAAGCCAAATCCGTCCCCGAGTAAACTGCATTGCAAATGACGTAAAGGAATCACTTAAGGAACGAGCTTGGTGCGCAATCCAAGGCCCAAAAGACAAGTCCACGAGTTTCAAGAAGTCAAGTAGCAGCTCCATTAGTCGATCGACCATCACCCTCAGCCGATCGACCAATGTTCGGGTTCCAGAAGCTATTGTTTGCTGAGGAGCAGTCGATCGACCAGCCTTATTAGTCGATCGACCAGATTGCTATTCCAGACGAGAATTAGAAGACCGAGAAAGCGCAAGCCCATGATGCTAGGTTTAGGAAATAAGATGTTACGTTTTTTGCTATATAACGTAACATAGAATATTCAGTTTATCATCGAAGTTTTTACGACAATTTCAGACAGTAACTTTCAGTTTTATTCATTCGAGTAATTAGGGTTTGGATCATCGTTTTAGCATTGGAATTCTGTTCTTGTTCTTAATCTTTCCTCTGAAATCTCGGTATTCCTTCTGCCCTAATTCCAGTTTATTGTTTACTTTCATCATTAGTATAGATTTGCTAGTTAGTGTCCCGAAAGCCAATTATCGTATTATCGCTGTTTGTTATTTACTTTAAGCATGAATTCAGTAATCGTTATTAGTTTTATTGTTGTTATCACTTTCTTCATGAGTAGCTAATTCTATAGTGCTAGGATGTAGGTGATTTATGGCATAGGCGGCAATAGATTTTACACGGGCTGTCTCGCGTGTTGGTCGATCGACTAATATTGTCAGTCGATCGACTGATCTCGTAGGGTTTTCCTTCGTTTTAATTGAATTTAATCTTGTATTTAACGAATCGAATGCATGCGACCAGTTAGATACCTATTTTGTGACCGACCCATTAGATCGAAAGATAGGGAAAGTTATTTGACCATCAATTAAATCGACTAAACTGTGCTAAGATCGAAAGATAGGTATAGTTTAGACCGTTAGTCACTTTTCAGGACGAAAGTTAGTATTAGTGACATTAGGGACCTATAGCGAGATCGAAAGATGCTATTTGTTAAGAGTGGACCGAGAGGACCTCTTTATCTCCCGCCTTACCTGTGTTTGATTCAGATCGACTTAGTTTGCTGCCGCCGAAGCTATAATGAATCGACCATCCTAGTACCCTTCTTTTATCTGTTTAAATCGTTTATTTAGTTTATTATCTTTGTTCACTTTTAGCTGTAGACCAATTCAATTCAACCCCCACAATAGTTACCTCAGACTGAACTTAAATCAACTAAAATTTACATCTGCCTCCTTGTGGTTCGACCCTGTTACCACTAGCCTAGGTTAGTCTTAATAGGAATTACAAATTTTATCTTTGGTACTCACAACGACGGGTATCAAATTTTGGCGCCGTTGCCGGGGAGGCAATAGTCCTAATTTTAGTTGTTTTTATTTTTAGTCTTTCTTAGTTTAAAAGGCATCCGTTCCTTAAACTTTTCTTATATTCTTTTTGTAGTTTCTTCTTATGCGCAGGTCACAGGGTGGAGAATTAGTACCGTTGAACCCTGAGCTTGAAAGATCCTTGCGCGAGTTGAGACGAACACAAAGGATACTACCGACAGAGGAAGAGCTGAGTACTCTGTCAAGCTATCACGAAACGAACCGTTCAAGATAATCCACCATCTTCGCCCGTTTCCACTTCTTCACCGGAGACAGTTACTTCTCCGGAAATTCCAGTCATGGCCGAGGAAGCAAGTATAGCTAGTTATTACGAGCCGACACCGATAACTTATATAAGGGGTTCGAGCTACCAGGTGATGCTAGGAAGTTCGAACCAAAGCCTGCCTACATCACTATGGTTGAGAGAAACCAGTTTGGGGAGCTGCAAATGAAGATGCAGCTAAGCACATGGAGACCTTTATTGACTCTTTTCGTTGTTCCATACCCCCACCACCGTGGCGTGACCCAAGACAGATCAAGGATACTATGTTCATCTTCTCCTTCGCGATCCGCAAGGGAGTGGTATAGAGATCGGACCGAGCCGTTCAAGGGATCACGATTGGAATACATTGGCATTGGCGTTCTACAAGAAGTACTTCTCTGCTTCAAGGACGATCGCTATTAGAGCTCAAATCACGGGCTTTAAACAAGGGCCAGATGAGAATTTCCACGAAGCATGGGTCCGATTTAAGAAGTTGGTGCGAACCATACCGCACCATGGGTTCGAAAAATGGAGTTTGTGCAATCATTTCTACAATGGGTTGTACGACGATCAGAGGGCCATTTTGGATCTTTGCGACCAACGGGAGATTTTCTTTGAAAATTTGGGAGCAACCAAGGGGTGGAAGATCATTGACGATCTAGCTACCCACAAGGCCGAGTATGGGAATTCTAGTGGGAACCAGAGGAGAGCTGCTGAATCCTCCTCTGTTGCTGCGCTTGAGGCTCTTACCGCGAGATTTGACAAGTATGAGCTAGGAGGAGCTTCCAAAGGTGGGATGTACCAAGTCAATGATGTGTCAGACGGTCCCTTCGTCTGTGAAAGGTGTGGAGGTGAGGGCCATGTCTCGAAAAACTGCCCTAGTCCCTTTGAATCTTGTGCTGCCTTTCAACACTATAGGCAGACCAACACCTACTATGAGCCGAACACCCATCCGAACTTGAGTTGGAGAAGCCAAAATGTCCTTAACCCAACTCAAGCTCCGCCGCAGCAACAACCCTATATACCCCCTCATCAAAAGCAACAACAATATCAGAAACCTCCTTATGTGCCACAAAGAAGAACAATCGTGAGAATTCTGAATTTTCCGAGCTTAAGAACTGTTGCTAAAGGAGTCCCAAGCAAGAGAGGCCGGGATGAAGTTACTAGAGAGCCAAATTGCTCAACTGGCTAGCAAAAGTAACACTCGAGCTCCCGGACACTTACCTACTCAACCGGAACAAAAGGAGACCCTAGATGCCATCACTTTGAGGAGCGGGTCCACCCTTGATGGTCCTGCCATGGTCGAGGACGTTGTTGAAAAAGATCAGCCGGAAACAAGTCAGGAGAAAGCTTCAACGAACAAATCAAAGGAAAAGACGTCTGCCAGGTATTTCAGTCGATCGACTGATATACCTAGTCGATCGATCAAGCACGGGTTACTGGAGCTTGAATCTGTACATCTCGGTCGATCGATCGAGGAGAGTGGTCGATCGATCGAGATCGCGCGATCTTGAAGAATTTCGTCCTTTAATGCCAAATAACCTACGAGACCACTTGTTTCGGGGTACCACGGTCCCGAAGATTCTAGGACAAGACCCGAGTCTTGATGGGTCGATCCCGGTCCCAAGTTCGACCCAATGACGGTTAATGGTTCTCATTTGAGACGGTCTGAGGAGGGGTCTAGCTTCAACAAAGAGAAGGTGACGGACTTTCAGCCTAAGTCCAAGGACGCCGGCGCGCGTGAATTGGAGGAGAGGGCTAAGGTACTCCTCACAGCCCCATATCCGGAGAGACTCGTGCCGACGAAGGAACGGGTATCTTTCAGTAAGTTTGAGAAAGTTATCCGTAGTCTGAATGTACAAGTCCCCTTCCTTGAGTTAGTTAACCAAGTGCCCGCTTATACTAAATTTATGAAACAACTGTTGTCCAAAAAGCGGTCACTTGAAACAAAGGCACACTGTCGCACTTACTAAGGAGTCTTGCTCCTATCTGTCTCACACTGCGCCCCATAAGTTAGAGGACCCGGATAGCTTTTCTGTTCCTTGCAAAATAGGTACCTTCTCAATTGAGAAGGCATTGTGTGACCTAGGGGCTAGCATAAGCGTCATGCCCTTGAGTTTAGCTAGGAGGCTTAAGTTGACCCGGTTTGCTATCACAGACATGACAGATTCGGATGGTCGACCGATCTGCGGTCGAGCCTATAGGAGTCCTAGAGGACATACCCGTCCAAATAGGGAAGTTTTTCTTCCCTGTTGACTTTGTTGTCCTGGACATGCCTGAGGATGCCCATATACCGATCATTCTAGGTAGGCCGTTTCTGCACACTGCTGGTGCAGTTATTGACGTAGGCTCTGGAACTTTGACCTTCAAAGTTGGGAAACATTCTATCATTTTTGCCCAACCTGCTAAAAAGAAGGATCCCGTGTGGCCTGTTACTTGTAATACGGTCTCTGAAAAGAAATCGTACTTTGTGCTTCCTGAATTGCCTGTCTCTATCACTACTGCTGTGTTAACCCCTCCGCCCCAGATTGGGAGCAAGAAGGAGGAAGAATCTGTTGTTTTAGATAATGCAGGAGCTGGTTTGGGGAAGGAAGTGCTACAAGTTGTGCCAGCTGTAAAGAAGCCTATCATTCAAAGAGGAGGCCTTGGATGCCTAAGCTATGGGACTGATGAGGAAGTGGAAGATGAGCCAACCAAGGTGAGACGGTCTGACTTGGACTCCGACAAACCCAAAGAAATCCTTGATTGGGGAGCTGACAAAGTTGATCCGTTGAGCCCTCCGACTATCGAAGCTAAGAAGGGTGCAGCTGATGAGATTAGCACCATTGAGGCTACCTCTAGTAGCCAGAAGCCGACGAAGTGGGCCATACCGTGGTCCTTCTTGATCAACTATTAGTTGATCGATCTCGTTATAAACTTCTTCTTATTTGCTTTGTTGAGACAATTTTATTGCTTTTTGTGTGCGCGAAAACTTCGCTTTTATTTTATTTGCTTAGGATTTTCAAGTACTTTAGACTTTTTTCTGGGTTTTACGCAATTTTGGGCGCGTATTATTGTGTACTTGCAAGTATTTCGAGCTTGTTAGCTCAAATTATTGAGCTAATACGAAGAAATTGGAGGTTGCAGCAGTGTTTTCAGTCGATCGACTGACCCACATGGTCGATCGACTGATTTGCAGGTTACAGGAGCTACTGTTCACGCCCACCTGGTCGATCGACTAATCTCGGTGGTCGATCGACCCTCTCTTCGCTATATTCGTTCACGACCTCTCCCCTGCTGTGTTTGGTCGATATGCGGACCTAAGGGAGTTTTCTACTCCGCTTTATTTTCCGTCATATTACTTCTTTCTTCAAGTTCTCTTATTTGTGCACAACTTTACCGTTTCAAAATTGTTTTCTCAGTCTTATGCGTGGTATTTTCTGTCTTTCAGGTACTTATTGGTAGCACTGCTGGCTACTAAAACCTCCTAGCTCACGCTGGTTTGGGGAGGTTTCCTTTGCTGCGCTTAAAGTCCTGTGAGTTCCATATCTTTCCTTTGTGTCTTGCTTGTTTATTTTCTCGCAAATTCCCATTTCTCTTTCCTTCATTACATGATTTTGCACAATGGGGACATTGTGCGATTTGGTTTGGGGAAGGGTTTTGCGTCGCATATCATTTGCTTGCATTCACGTTCAATTTTGTTTTGCATTGTTTATTTCATTTCTCTTATATATACAGAAAAATTCAAAAAAATTGAAAAATTTCAAAAAAATTCCATAAAATGCACGTTTATTTTAGCATATAGGTCGAGTCGGAACGGTAGTATTTCTATGATGATTTTGCATTTGCACCTGTTTCGCCTGAGCCTTGCTAGATCAACATGTTATTAGTAGAATCGTAAATGCATATCTACGAGTTTTCGTTACATTCTTGCTGAACTTGAGACTTGACTTTGATTTTTGGCAAACTACATCATATTTCTGAGAATTATAGCCTATAACTGGTGACATTCATGACCGGTTTAATTAGGAATGTGAGTAGTACTCCTTATGAGACATGTTTCCTTAATTTGCATGAATATGAATTTGATCTACTTAATACTTATATGCATTCGGTTTGTGGTTTGTTGACACATGTGGTAGGGGTTGCCTTTTCTCATTTTACCCATAAGCTTCACACTGCCAAAAACAGCCTTTTTGTCCCATTACTACGTCCTACATTTAGCCTGTCCCTTGTCAAGCTAGTAGTCTGTGTTTTTGGGGTTGTTACTCGTTTTTGGGGGCATATGCTCTGTTGAGATGATGATTGGAAAATGAAAAAGGAAAGAAAGAAACAAAAGAAAAAGAAAGAAAAAATGAAAAAAAAAAAATGATTCGAAAAAGAAAAAAAAAGGAGGTTCTGTACTGTTTAAGCAGTCGATCGACTGCCAAATATGGTCGATCGACTGAGATTCGAGGAAGAAGTCAATTCGCATAATTTAATCCTTATCTTTTGGCGATTTTTGCTACCATGTTTCATTGATATCCTATGGGGAGTTTATTGATTTGATAGTTTGGAGATTGTGAGTTTTGTGCTTGCTATAGCACCGTTTAGTTTGATTATAAGCAAGAAGTTGGATGTTGCCATATGGTTCCGTTTTGGTACTAGCTTGATCACCTGTACCTCCACTTTACCATAAAATATTTTGCCTCCTCTTACCCATACCTCACATATCTCATATATACCTCGGCATGTGTCATGGTCATTTGTTGGTTGGAATGCATATGTACGGTTATAGAGATCATTTTCATATTTTATTGCTGGCATGTCTTCATAGGTCGTAGTTAGGTGAGAGTCTTTACAAAATTAATTCTTTCTATCTTTCACATATTCACCTGCTCTTATGAGAGATTTGAGCGACCCGCGAGAGTCCAATTTGATAAGTCTCTACAGTTGACGGTTCAGCAGTTTTTAACGACTTTATAATTCGTTTGCATGATTCATACACTAGTTGATTGTTGGCTATGCATTAAACTGGTTTAGGCTTTGATTGACAATTCGCTCGAGATTGAACTCGTTCCATTAGGTCATTAGATCGAGTCTAGTTCTTGCTTGGGGACAAGCAAGGTTTGGTTTGGGGAGATTTGATGCGTGTCTAAAATATGATGTTTCACACTTTATTCTACACGCATTTCAGAGCTCAAATGTGCAATATATGCCATTATTTCTCTATTTTCCCCTACTTTCGTGTTTTTGTCTATTATTGCAGAAATATGAAGAATTGAGCGGAAATCAAGCCAAATCCGTCCCCGAGTAAACTGCATTGCAAATGACGTAAAGGAATCACTTAAGGAACGAGCTTGGTGCGCAATCCAAGGCCCAAAAGACAAGTCCACGAGTTTCAAGAAGTCAAGTAGCAGCTCCATTAGTCGATCGACCATCACCCTCAGTCGATCGACCAATGTTCGGGTTCCAGAAGCTACTGTTTGCTGAGGAGCAGTCGATCGACCAGCCTTATTAGTCGATCGACCAGATTGCTATTCTAGACGAGAATTAGAAGACCGAGAAAGCGCAAGCCCATGATGCTAGGTTTAGGAAATAAGATGTTACGTTTTTTGCTATATAACGTAACATAGAACATTCAGTTTATCATCGAAGTTTTTACGACAATTTCAGACAGTAACTTTCAGTTTTATTCATTCGAGTAATTAGGGTTTGGATCATCGTTTTAGCATTGGAATTCTGTTCTTGTTCTTAATCTTTCCTCTGAAATCTCGGTATTCCTTCTGCCCTAATTCCAGTTTATTGTTTACTTTCATCATTAGTATAGATTTGCTAGTTAGTGTCCCGAAAGCCAATTATCGTATTATCGTTGTTTGTTATTTTCTTTAAGCATGAATTCAGTAATCGTTATTAGTTTTATTGTTGTTATCACTTTCATCATGAGTAGCTAATTCTATAGTGCTAGGATGTAGGTGATTTATGGCATAGGCGGCAATAGATTTTACACAGGCTGTCTCGCGTGTTGGTCGATCGACTAATATTGTCAGTCGATCGACTGACCTCGTAGGGTTTTCCTTCGTTTTAATTGAATTTAATCTTGTATTTAACGAATCGAATGCATGCGACCAGTTAGATACCTATTTTGTGACCGACCCATTAGATCGAAAGATAGGGAAAGTTATTTGACCATCAATTAAATCGACTAAACTGTGCTAAGATCGAAAGATAGGTATAGTTTAGACCGTTAGTCACTTTTCAGGACGAAAGTTAGTATTAGTGACATTAGGGACCTATAGCGAGATCGAAAGATGCTATTTGTTAAGAGTGGACCGAGAGGACCTCTTTATCTCCCGCCTTACCTGTGTTTGATTCAGACCGACTTAGTTTGCTGTCGCCGAAGCTATAATGAACCGACCATCCTAGTATCCTTCTTTTATCTGTTTAAATCGTTTATTTAGTTTATTATCTTTGTTCACTTTTAGCTGTAGACCAATTCAATTCAACCCCCACAATAGTTACCTCAGACTGAACTTAAATCAACTAAAATTTACATCTGCCTCCTTGTGGTTCGACCCTGTTACCACTAGCCTAGGTTAGTCTTAATAGGAATTATAAATTTTATCTTTGGTACTCACAACGACGGGTATCAACAGCACCACCTGCATTTCAATAAACGAAAGATTTTTCAATGGAATGAACAAATGTATTCTTATACAACAGCAAAAGCTAACTGAATCGGAGGCTTACCCTCCTAACCAAGTGCTGCCACTCCTCCAGGCCAGCATCTGTCACCGTCTCGCCAAAGTCGCGGAGCTCGGAGATCGTCGTCATCCCCGCCCTGTTAGTGTACTCAAGGGTCTCGGGGTACGCTGGGGGCTCGACGCCCGCCTCCTCAACCTCCTGCAAAATTCAAATTAAGTCTTTATTTGATGATCATTCATCATTTCGTCAAGTCAATTCGAAAAGGGAAAATGAAACACTTACCACGACCGGTCAGTACGCCATCCTCTGGCGAATAAACAGAGAGTACTCCTCCCCAGGAAGGAGAAGAGCGTCGCCACCAACATCTGTCAGGTCAGCCTCCCTCTCAGCGTCATAAGGCTCCCTAAACATCGTCCGAGGAGGATCGATAGGAACCATGAAAGCATCACGAGAGCACTGACGAGTCAAGCGCTCGCCCAGATACCACACTGGACCCATCGACGTCCTCAGCAGCAACCGACTCGAGGTCCTAGGTCGAAGGACGTCAGCCATAAAAGGAGGGGCGTTAGGGTAGTCCACCCAAGGTCTCGGCACCCACTAAGACAAGCAAACAAGGGGTCATTCATATGATCGTTTCTAAAAAGCAATGAATAAAAAATGAAGGAAAAGTGATCAAAAATACTTACGTCACTCTGCTTCAGGGCATTCACGCCCCATAGACAAACATCGTAAGAAGAACGTTGGCTCTTTCTACGACACATCACCCAGTCCCTAACAAATGGGTAAGCCCTCGGCTCAGGCTCCGGCCCGGAAAGTAGGAGTACACCCACGCCTGCAAAGCAAGACAATCGATGACGATCTTTCACGATTAGATAAATAAAGAAGAAATGACCTTTCATGACACGAAATGAAGGTTCATACCTCCAACAGTAGTCCAGGACCGACAGTAGTAGGAGAAGTCCCCTTCTCCAGCAGCTCAGGACTGACCATAGCCCTCATGTAGCATGTGAGGATCGCAAAGCCAGGAGTGACCCAGTCCCAATGACCTAGGTCACTCAGGTCAGAAAGGAAGGGAAGAAGCTTCGTCGACAGCCTCTCCCCCTTGTCTCCAAGGTAGAGTGAAGACAAGAACCACCAGAGCCACAGACGAGCTCTCTGCTCTGCAGTACAAGCAGGAGGAGCCACCTCCCTCCCATCCATCATCACCAACGCCGGGGTCCTACCCGCAAAATAATCCCTGACGTAGAAGCTATGCCACCTGCAAAATTAGAGTAAATTAGGCCGCGTCAAATGACGACGAGCCTCGGTGAAGGTGATTTCAAGCCTTTCAAGCCCCGAATGTGGCCTTTTCTCGCTATCTTTGGCCAGTTCTTTCAAAAACCGACCGCTTATATGGTAAAATGGGTCAAGTCAAGTCTAAGTTCGAGCCTAGTCATGGGTTTGAGTCGAAATTTCGGCAGCATTTCGCTATAACGGCGATTATGCCCTAGAAAAGTGTCCTGAAAAGCCGTCACAAATCAAAAATCCGAGATAGTAGGAAGTTTAACCATCACATAAGGATTCCAAATACCAAATTTCATCACAAATGGGCAATCCTCAGGCCATTTTCGAAACGATTTTCGAAACAGCTGAGAAACCGTCTCAATTTTACTCAAATGCTCAATACTCAATGAAAATTCAAAAAGAATACATGGTTATGTTCTTAACACTACAAATTATCCATTTCTAATGTCAATTTTACAAGGCAAATCCATTTGGGGGAAAGGCCCAAATTTTCGAATTATTAGAGCTGAAAACCCTAATTTTTCAATCCAAATTAAGTAAAATGCGGATGTTAAAGCAAGAATGAGACACATACCTCGATTATTCATGATTAATGCAAGATTTTGATCAAGTTTTAGCGGAATATCATTGGAATTTGAGAGAGTTTTAAGGGAATTTGTGTTTTGTTATAATAACACGGGTTTTGTCGAATTTTTACTCAGACAGGGACGAACCCAGGAAAGGACGCAGCAGGTATTGCGCCTCTTCCAAGAGTTGCAGCTCTTGCTGCACCTTTTCCTCAGCTTCCCTCGAATTCGATTTTCAAAAATTCGTTACAAGTTCGTTATTCGTGGGCCCATATTTGGTGCGCCTCTTCTCCAACACCATATATCATGCATTTGGTCCATTTGATATTTATTCTTTGTCTGGACCCGTACCTATGGGCAGACTGTGAATTGTCGCAGTACATTACCTTTGAGCAGACTGTGAATTGTCGCAGTACTTTATCAAGACTTTGCTTGCAACAACGAGCAGGTTTTCTTCGACGGTGTTTCGACGCATCACAATTATTTTCCCAGCGAGAGTTCATGACAGCCGATTGTACTTCTCGAGATATGGAGTTCGCTTGAGACCGACGCAAGCAGATTCCCCCCAGCAGTTTCTACCGACGTCCTGCTGCCCTTCAATATTACGTTTTATTTCCCCTTGGAGTTCGACAAAGGAAGAGGTCTCAGGTATGGTTTCTTCTTATGGCTGGCGAGCTTCCTTACGTAGTCTAATGGACTTTAAATGACCCTCCCCGATAGTCGACAGACTCTAAAATATTCCCGACGACAGGTCTTTGGCGTAGACCCCTTGAGCCGCCTCGCGTCGCCATAGTCGTCAGGTTGTAACCTTGGATTGACCTGATGGCTATACTTTGACTTTCGCCTTGTCCAAGCCTCAGTCAAAGTAGGGGCTCTGTAGATACCTCATTTCTGCACCTCTCGCAAACCACCTTGCCATGATTGGACCGCATGTTTGGTACACGGAATGATTTATGACAGTTCGTAAGTTTATCGTCAAGTGATAGCTCAAATACTTGTGTCTACCCCTTGGTCGTCATCTACGCACTGTTACAGTCGTTTTGACAGTAATTAGAGTTCATTTAGAGTCCGGGTCAAAGAACCGCTTCATTTTCTAATAAGCCGTTTAAAATGCCGAGTCGGAATGTTCTGGAATATTCCGGATATTTCTACTCCATAACTTTAATCTTTTCATCTTTTGACAAAATATATCCCGAAATCTTATTTTGAACAAAAAGGAAGTTGAGATCTACCGCAATTCCATAACGGAAATGCGGAAAATCTTTCTTCCGCAGGAGGAAACCTCTGGGGAAAGGACGCAGCACCTGCTGCACCTCTTCCAAGGGTCGCAGTGGATGTTGCGCCTCTTCCCCAGCTCTTTTCTGCATGTTTTCAAATCTTTTCGAGATTTGTTTCCAAAGTTTAAGGCATACCCTAATTCCTCCGTGTGATTAATATAAATAAGGACCTTCATTCCTCATATTTCTCACGCGAGTGTCCGCCCTTCTTTTCTCCCTTTGCATTCTAAGACCGCGCTCTAAGCTTATTGACGTCTACGTGCTTGATCAATCGACCACGTAAGCTCGGATCCTTCTGAGTACCAGTCTCGTTGCATGACCGACCAATTTGACCAACTCCACTCATTAATCAAATCAATTTAATTTAAATCCTCTTACGAGGGCACTTTCATCATACGTTCGAGTCAAGAAATCACTAATCGTTAACTTAGTTAATCTCGTTTCGTCAAACATGTAAGTCTGAGGATGTAAATCCCATATTTCATTATTGTATTTTATTGCATTGTATAAAATAATGTAAGGTTTACGTCGAAAATATGCTTAAATCGATTTATAAAACCCTTTATCAAACCTATTTTTCACGGATTAACAGAAGACAGACGTCGAGAAGAAACGCAGCAACTGTTGCGCCCCTTCGAAGAGTCGCAGCATCTGTTGCGCCTCTTCCTGAGGCTGCCGCAGTTTCTGCCTTTCTTCTTCTTCCTTTGTTCTTTGTTGATTCGTCTCTTTTGTTCCGTCTTTTCTTATTTTCTTCATGTTTCATTCGCATAATTCTTAATACACATTGTTCATAATTATTTATCGTCTTTAAATCCGACTTAAATCCTTTATAATCAATATTTGCGGGTTTTCGTCATTAAAATCAAACACAGATATTAGAGATTCGATTTGTTCATATTAAGTCTCCGGAATTCGCCTTTTGTATATTTTCATCTATTTATCACAATCTTTATAAATAGTTTAACATAAATAAACTCAGTAAGTTTGTTTAAATTTGTATTAATTTGCATTAATGATTTATGATTAATCATAATTAGTTTTAATTCATCCTTTCTTGTTTTTATGACCAATTCACATGTAAATAATCTGTTAAATCACTTCTACTTGAGTCGAATGTCAATAATCGATCATTAAATCACCAACGAACATTAACTATCTGCAGTTCCGGCTTCACAGCCAGAACTCACTTCAGGAACAGACGCAGTGACCACTGTGCCTCTTCCAAGGGACGCAGCAGTGTTGCGCCTGTTCCGGGGTGATTTCTGTCTCTGAACTTCCGTTCTTGCTTTGACCTAGTTTGTTAGTTTACGTGTTAATTAACTATTAATCGTACTATCACCATTAATCTGTCCGTTTTCTAACCTTAATTATTTTCTTACTTTCCCTTTCTTTTCTCAAATTATCCGTTTTAAATATATTTTCGACGTAAATCATTGAGCCATTGTAATTTTAATTATCGTATTTTATTTCTTGTGTCTTTATTATTGTTTGTTTGCTTTCATATGTAATCAATCTAAATCCCTACTTTGACCTAATGTATGCTAAATTACATGTTCACCGACTTAGTTAATTCTCACATGTTAGGATCAAAACATTGCTTGTTGCTTTGCATGCATATAATCGACAACATATCAAGTATAGATAATTTCCATAATCATTAGTAGAGGCCGCTATCGAGGCGGACGGGATTAGGTGTTCGATCGAAAGAGCTTCCTAATACGTACCCTCACCCTTTACTCCAGATCTCTGTGAACATCAGTATTCATTGGCATCCACGAGAGTCATTCTAGACATACAATGCTAAGGGTAACGAGTTCTTGGTGTTTATGTCATTACTTTGTGTCTTGACATGACGCGAAGTATTCCAACGGTTCCAATTTCCCATAAAAATTGGTGGCGACTCCACAAATGCAAACGCTTGTTTTCCCAAGAGCCCCCGTGGTCCCCCCCCCCCCCCCCCAGTGTCCACACATCCTACCTTGTACTAACTCGTTCAGGCCAAGAAAATCGAACCCTACCTCCTACTCAACCTCAACAAAATGAGCCTCAAGCAAATGAACAAGAAAGAATTGTCATTCCACCTTACCCCTTTCCATATCAACCCTACAATCACCCAATTCCCTTCATCCTTCCTAGAGATGGCTTCACAATGGGTCTACTCCAAGATTTACACCGAAGGCAATATGAAGATAGAGTAGACAATTACTATGCTCTTTATCCTCAATTCCACTGTTTGGCTCGCCAAGGGCACATCAATGAAGAGGGAATGCTTCCCTCTTGGACTCAAATGGAAATTCTCTTTCCCAAATTGGAGCATGACAACGGTGGAGCACATGGACATGGAGAAGGAAAAGGAGAAGGAGTGGGGTCTAGTGGTGGAAACACGGTGGAGGTGAATAGCGATGGGGATGAGTTTATGGATTTTTATGAGAGTGATGAATCACAAGCACAATGGGATGATGATCAAGGAGGAGAGGACGACGACTAATGAAGATGTTCATTGGCTTGGTGGAGCGGGCATGAGGCACCCACCATGGCCTAGGTGAAGCTCTTCTATTCCCTCTCATTTTTTATGTCAAATATTTCATGCTTTTCTAACTTGATTTATGATTAATTGTTTCAAACTCTAGAGGTGTCCTTGTAAAAAATAAGGACTATTACTCCACCTTAGCAACATCTAGGTGATGATAAATTTATTGTTCCCACTTTGAAAATCCAAAATGACAAATAGCATCATGCATTTCATTCTTGCCTTGTGCATGAACTTCCCTATTTTGACACTAGAAATAGTGTCTTGATTGGTTTGGGGAAGTTCAAACACAGGGAATGGGAGTTAATTCAAATTATCTCTCCAACAAATAAAATCATGCATCATACAGGGTAGATTAGAATGCATCACTTATATATATATATATATATATATATATATATATATATATATATATATATATATATATATAAATATATATATATATATATATATATAAATATATATATATATATATATATGTCATGTAGTTTTGCATATTAGTGTAGAAATCATGCATTTTCATTTAGCTTGCATTTCATAATTTCCTATCGTTTTGGCCATTGAGGACAATGCCCATACTAGTGTGGGGATGGGAAATTCTAACTTAACTTTTAAAATCAAAAATGATAAAAATTGAAAAATTTCGAAAAACACAAAAAATATGTTTTTTTATTTCATAAAAACATAAACCTTAAAAATTTGAAAATTTGAAAAACCAAAAACAGGTTCATTCATTTATAGTGAGAATTGTATATTGTGTATATACTTGTGTTTGTTTGTCCTCCTATCACATTGATCGACTACGCCACATCCGAGGCATGAGGAATATGAAGACCACATGGTATGATCTTTCCAAACTCCTTTTTCCTCTCTATGTTAATGACTATATGGCTTTATTTTGGTTGATGCGTTACAAACCAATGTGATTTTAGGAGTTGCATTTAGTTTATATGACATACTAGTTGATAGAAGCATATGCATTAGGTTGTATAAATATTAGTTGCATCATTGCATGTAGTTGCATTTTAGGAAAATTTTTGTGAAAACATCTATTTGGGAAACTTGACAAGTGTATATAAGGCCCTTGTAGATACTTTTTCTTCTTGAGACCTTGCTCATTAGAATAACTCTAAAACACCCTAGTATGTGTCATGCTAGTATCGTTTGACCCATGGACTAAGGCCTAGTCAAGAGTACCTTGTGGTGTGATAACTCCTTGGTTACCGTTTATTCCAAGGTGGCCTTTGAAGCCATGCAACCATCTTCCACTTCTATCACATTTTGTCAACAAAAATAGAATGGGCACAAAAACTATTGATTTAAGTTCAAGCAATCAAAATGAAAAGTCAAAAAGTGTGCACAAATTGCATCAAAGAAAAGAGGAGTACAAAAAAAAAAGAACTCCTATGCTTCAAATAAAAGCAACCTCGTTACAAATTAGGGTGACTTTGAAAATGTTCAAAAATGCAAAAGTTAAAAATTGTCAAGCATCAAAATTGCCAAACATCAAAGAAATGGCAAAAGAAATTGTTTTCAAAAATGCCAAATGCCACAAGAAATTGGGGGGAATAACAAAATTAAAAGCAAACTCCCATTATGAAACTCAAAACACATTGATCCCTTTTTTCCATTGAACCCACTTTTGTGCATGGTGGAGAGGGGACAATCCTTCTTCTTGTCTAGGCAAGAAGGGGAATTCTGCGATCCTACAGTGTTTCTAACACCATAAGGAGTCTACTCTTGACGAAAGCATTTAGCGATTGAGGACAAAGGTACCCTAGCTTTACACAACTTGGAGGTGATTTATTGGTATCCTCCTAAGCTTAGTAACTTGAAGAAACCATATCTATAATGGAGTGTGTACCCTTAGATTGTTTCCCTTCTAGATAATTTCCACCACTTAGATGAGTAAAGTGGCTATTCATTTTTGTAGATGCATCCATTACTTGTTTTGTGTGCTTAATTCTTGGATGCATCGCCATTTTGGCAAGTCCCACCTTGCCTTGCAAGAAGGCACCCTACCTCATGGATGTCTTGTTGTGAGTTGAAGGGGCGGAGTGAGACCCGCTAATTATCTCATATCGGCTATATTAGTAGGCTAGTTTAAATAAAGGTCATAGTTTTAGTCACCTCTTTACTCAGGACGAGCAAAGGTTCGGTTTGGGGATGTTTGATATGACTCATTTTTTAGCACATTTAGTCCCCGAATTAGCCTCGTTCCCATGCTTTCTAGCATATATTAGGGTCATTTCTTATCTTTAGTTTCCCATTTTGCATATTCTTTGAGGTTTTGTGTCCTTGGTAGGAGAGGATCGCTAACCTTGCATTTATGAGGCGAAATGGAGCTAAATGGATCGCATCTAATGACCAAGCAAACAAGAGGAGACCAACACTAGAGGCCTAAGCAAATAAATGAAGTGAAATGGGCAATGATGAAAATATCCTTGCATCCCTAACACGATCCCCGCGGATTGCTAAGGAGCCAAACAAGAGGAGAACCCTATTCCAGGATCCGAGCGTCCTGAGCACAGGACGAGCGTACCAAAGTGCCAGGATCCGAGCGTCCTTAACACGGGACGAGCGGATTGAAGAGCCACGGGACGAGTGTCTCCATTACGATCCGAGCGGATCTTCTTATAGGACAGGCCATGCTTCAGATGAGGACGAGCGGATCCTAGTGGGAGTTGCATGACGATCCGCGTATGTCCCTCGGGATGAGCAAGATTGTTAAGTTTTCTTAGTGTCTTAATAGTCATTTAAGCCCTTAGTAACCCTAATCCTTGTACTTAGTTTTAGTTTAAATACCTCATTGTACTACCTAGATTAGAATCTCATCTTAATCAAGCTTTAATATTACAATAATTAGTTCTTAATATCATCTTAATCCTCTCTTAATTTAGTTGTAATACACATTTCTCAATATTAATCACGTCTTAATCTTTCCTTAATTTCTCAATTGTTCTTAGTTTAGTTGGGTAATTAGAAGATTATTTGGGTTTATTGAAGGATTGACAACCTTCCATCAATCATCAAGTACTTCTATTATTCTTTGCTTTATTATTTGGATCATCTCATATAGGTATAATCCCTTTTTACCCTTGCTTAATTATTGTTAGTTACATCATTTATTCATCATGTTTTGCTTTGTTAGTATGATTGACAACCTTATTAGCATGTTAAACTTGATCATGAGTGAGTAGTCCTTTAGCTAGGGTTAATGGGGAATTAGGGAAAATAAACATGGGAATTGATCTATGCTTAATCTAATATGTTTTTATAATTAAATTGCTTGCTTGTTGTGATTTCAACCTATGCACATGTTATGTTTGATGAAATGCTAGACTATGAAACCTTGCATTTTTTGACGATCCCGTATCTTTTCAATGAGGCTTGTAAGACATAAACTAACTCGAGCCTCATTAGACCATGCATAGTGTTGAATAGGAGGAGGCTAAGTTGACTTGTAGGTGTTGTACAGTCTAGACGACTCGGCTCCAGGACCTAAATCTTCCTAGGGATTATAAGATATACACTAACTCGATCACATCACAACAATAAGTGCTTGTATCTAATTGAGAACATGTTTGTATGATCTACTCCCATGAATCCCCTATGTACCCATGACACCCTAGTGCTTTTAATCAATTGTTTACAAACCGCTTTAATTTCTTTACTTTATTTTCATTTATCTTTTTGATTAGTTTAGATTACTTCTCACCTCAACCCAATTTGTGACACCCTTAGACATAGCTACTTGCAATTGAAAATCCTACATCAATACCTGTCCCTTGGGATCCGACCTTTACTTACCTCTTTACTAAGAGTAGTTTGTGAAGTTATAAATATTGTTTTTGTTGGTAGCTTTGACGACGAGTTTGAACCGAACCAGCATAGTAGGGCATGACGCTGACACTGGCTCCTAAATTACAGAGAGCCTTATCTATCACTTCATTTCCTATGGAACAGGTAATAGAGAAACTATTCGGGTCTTTCATTTTAGGTGGAGCTTTATTGAGAATTAAATTACTAGACTCTTTCATAAATGAAACAGTCTCGAATTCACTAAGCTCTGTCTTACGCGTCAATATATCTTTCATAAATTTTGCATAAGTAGGTACCTGGGTAATTAGCTCGGTAAAAGGAACGGTCACCTGAATATTCTTGACCACATCCATAAACTTACCGTAGTGGCGCTCGACCTTAGCATCTTTCAGACGTCCCGGAAAAGGAATTATGGTAACAATAAGCGGGTCTGCGACTTTCTCTTTACCTTTGTCTAAACGTGGCGTCTCCGCAGCAGGGGAAGATGACTCAGCAGTGGGTTTAGGCTTTGAAACAGCCGCGGCACTATTACTTGTACTCAATCGAGTACAATTTCTACTCGATCGAGAGTTTTCTTCAGGTGAATCACTCGATCGAGGAATGCATACCTCTCGATCGAGAACATCAGATTGGGCACTATTCGATCGAAAGTCTGGGTTACTCGATCGAGTATTTTGGAGGACAAACCACTTAATTGAGAAGAATGTTCACTCGATTAAGTAGTTAGACGATGCTCAGCAGGGACATCTTCAATTAATTCCTCCAAAACAGTTTCCGGAATTTCGTTAACAATTATATCATCATTTTCCGGCATTTTTGGTCCATCGTATGTAAGACCGCTTCGGAGATTGATTGCATTGATCGGATCACAATGAGGTGAGCAATTCACTTGATTTAATTGCTCGGATGTAAGTTGCGCGACTTGGTCTTGCAACTTTTCTATACAATTTTCAGCTTTGTCCGACTTTCTTTCGAGTTGAAGTGCTAAGGATATATAGCGACAAGGACTTCAACTCCGCAATTTCTACATTTGTAGAAGGTGAATCGATTTGTTGTGGCATCGGATTAGGAAGAGTAGAGGTACTTGGCATGGTCAAATCTTCATAAAGTTTAAAGAACGGAACTCCTTGCTTGAAAGGTTGGTAAGCACAAACTCGCTCTACATCCGCCATATAAGTAATAGAATTATGTCCTTCTGTACCGCATCTACCACAAATTACCTCTTGCTCAATCATAGCATAGACTTGCTCATGTGCACCCGAAATTTGTGGAGTCTCCGTATTATCAAACCTTCCACTAGGACTTTTCACTCCAGCCACTAAAGATTCGCTTACTCTTCTGCCTCCTCTGGGATTCCCATACTCAGCTACATGAACGGCTATTTCCTCAATAAGACGCCATCCATTGTCATCTTCAACATTTTTCTGAAATCTCCTTTTGGCTGCATTATCCAACACGGCTCTTTGATCATCATACAACCCAGTGTAAAATTGGGTGCATAAGAACCATCATTGGAAACCATGATGAGGTACAAAGCAAACCAACTTCTTGAATCTGGTCCAAGCTTCATTCAAATCTTCAGTGGACAATTGTGTAAAAGTGGTGATTTGGCCTCTCAACGCATTGGTGCGCTGTGGTGGGAAATATCGTCTGTAAAAGGCCAAGGCTAAGGAATTCCAATCAGTAACACCAGTAGCTTCCCTATCCAAATATCTCAACCATTCCCGGGCGTCATCAGTCATAGAAAAAGGAAAAAGGACTCCCTTGACCCTATCCCGTGTCACCCCAGCAGGTAAAGGAATGGTAAAGCAATACTCCGTAAACAGCTCTATATGCTTACATGGATCCTCGCCAGCTACCCATTTGAAGATATTTCTCTCAACCAACTGTATGTAGGATGGATGAATCCCAAAGGTGCATGCGTCTGTAGTAGGAAGCGGGAAACCTTTAGGCAGAGAATCCACCGTAGGTTCAGTGTGACTGGCGATGTTCGGCATTTTAGCAAGCAGAGTTGAACGAACAGCAGGTATGGCAATGTCCTCTTCTAGGCCCTGATATACCTAGCTCTTCAAGAACAATGCCTGGGCTGGCATTTATGGACTCTCTAAATGCTGCTCTACAAAGGTCTATAAGGAAATTGGATAGTAGGGGGAGTGTGTCACCAACCCTTGATCATGGTTAATATGGGATTTTGGAACATTAGAAGGCTAAATAGTCTAACAAAACAGAAGGACATTAAATGGTTTCTTCACCAAAATAATGTTAGATTATTTAGTCTTCTAGAAACTAGAGTAAGATGTAGTAGATGGAATAAAGTGCATAATAATATTTGTAGTGATTGGTCCATATGCACAAATAACTCTAGTCATAAGGGTGGGAGGATATGGATGATGTGGAATCCTAGTCTTTTCACTATAAATGTTTTTGATATTACTCCTCAAACTATCTTTTCTGAGGTAACTGATAATGTTAGGGGGGGTATAAGTTTAAGTTGACTGTGGTTTATGGGTTTAATAAATTGGTTGATAGGCATGAGCTCTAGAAATCTATGGTTAATTATGCTCAATGGGGTACTGGTCCTTGGCTGGTTCATGGTGACTTCAACAATGTTCACTACCCTGATGAGAGGATTGGTACTGGTATTAGTTGGTCAGAGATTAGACAGTTCCATGATGCTTGTAATGTAAGCTGTCTGCAAACAATGAAAACAGTGGGAGCTTTTTTTACTTGGAATAACAAGCATGATGTGGGCACAAGAGTTTTCAGTAGGCTTGATAGAGTGTTGCATAATGATGAGTGGTTGGTTGAGTACCCTGATTGTTTTGCCCATTTTTTGCCTGGGGGGTTATATGATCACTCCCCTTGTATCATCAGTACCAGGGAGCAATCTTTAAGCAAACCTAAGGCTTTTAAATACTTAATATGTGGTCTTTGGATGGGGAATTTCATAATGTGGTTCATAATGTGTGGCATCAAAAGGTCTCAGGCACTTTAATGTATTAGTTGGTGATGAAACTTAAAGAGTTAAAGAAGCCTTTGAAAGGGCTTAATAGAGAGGGGTTCCAAAACATTGAACATACTTTTCAGGTTTCTGAGAAGGCTCTCTTCTGTATTCAAGAGGAGCTCCGCAGTAACCCTACTAATCCTACTTTGAATGAAAATGAAAGGGTGGCTAGTCAGGAGGTGCAACAACTGTTGAAAGAAAAACAGATGTTCTTAAGTCAAAAATCTAATCTTCAGTGGGTTATGGAAGGGGAGGATAATTCAGCCTACTTTCATTCTGTTATTAAAAAGAGAAGGTCCAGTAATAAAGTGTTTCAGATACAGGATGTGATGGGAAACACTATTACATAGGGTTGCTTGGGACTACTCAGATGGTGGACAAGGTCCAGGATTCTATGGTAACAGTTGGAAAAGTGCTTCAGAGTTCTCATATCACTATGCTTCTGAGGCCTATTACTAGCACGGAAGTCAAAGATGTTATGTTCTCTATTCCAGGGGTGAAAGTTGCTGGACATGATGGTTTTTCAAGCCGGTTTTTCAAGGATGCATGGGGAACTGTTGGAATGTCTGTTATTGAAGTTGTGAAAGATTTTTTTGAGAGTGGTAAGCTTTTAAAGCAGGTTAACCATACTATCCTGACTTTGATTCCTAAAGTTGAACTACCCTCTCATGTGTCTCAATTCAGACCCATTGCTTGTTGCAATGTGGTCTATAAGTGTATTACAAAAGTGATTTATAATAGGTTAAATCTGGTGCTACCTGATTTGGTGAGTGAGAATCAGAGTGCATTTGTGAAGAATAGAGACATTGTTGAGAACATTTTGGTATGTCAGGATCTAGTTAAAATGTATAAGAGGAAAAGTTGCTCACCCAGAATTATGATGAAAGTTGATTTGTAAAAGGCCTATGATTCTATTGAATGGCCTTTTATTAGGGGTATGATGGAGACTTTAGGTTTCCCTGAGAAATTCACCAGTAGAGTGATGGAGTGTGTGTGTACTCCTACATATTCTATCTCTCTTAATGGGGGAGCAGTTTAGTTTTTTTAAGGGGAGGAGAGGGCTGAGGCAGGGGGGCCCCCATATCCCCCCCTTTTATTTACTATGTGCATGGAGTATCTTAGCAGAATTGTGAATGTGGCTCAGGAAATTAAGGGCTTCAAGTTTCACTCCTTGTGCAAAAAGTCCAAGCTTTCACATATGTGCTTTGCAGAAGACCTCTTGTTGTTTTGTTATGGCAACTTAACTTCTGTGGATATTTTACTCAATAGTTTTGAAGTGTTCTCCAAGGCTTATGGACTTAAAATGAATCTTGGCAAATCCAATGTTTATATGAAGGGGGTTGAATCTTCTCTTCAGGCTGAACTCATTACAAGAACTGGTATGCAAATGGCTAGGTTACCTTTCAGGTACCTTGGTGTCCTAATTGCAACAAAGAAACTCAGTGTGCTTGATTGTGCAGTGCTCATGGAAAAAGTGGTGAGCAGGATAAGAGCCCTGGGTGCAAGGAAATTATCTTATGGTGGGAGGTTTACTTTGGTGCAGTCTGTCCTTAGTCATCTTCACAACTATTGGGCTAGGATCTTTATCCTGTCTAAGGGGGTGATTAAACAAACGGTATTGCTTTTTCACATACGAATATTACTCTTTCACATACGTCATTTACAATTTTAACCTTGTCATTTTTACAATTAATTTTTTTTCTCACCTCCTTAATCTCCTTTCACCACTAAAACACAAACACCCACCTTCGTTCACCACCTCCAATCAGTCCGTTCGCCGGCAACCCTCACTTCGGCCGAACTCAGGTCGACCGACCTCGAGCACCCTCCCTCTACGCCGCACTCTCCGCCCTCTGCAACTGTCAACGTTTTCCTTCCCCTGCGATTCCCCTAATCTCTAGCCGACCACCGGCGTCCCCAGACCCAGCCGATCAACGGCGTCCCACAATCTCTCCGACCACCATTGTCCCCATCCAAAGCAGACCACCGTTATCCCCCTACAATCGTCATCAACCTAATTGAAGAATTTGAAGAATTATAAACCCTAATTATGATTCAAAATATTTACTAAACAATTTTTTTATTAATTGCAAACAAATTACTTACTTCATTAATTGAAGAATTTGAAAAGTGTAATCCATCGTTATGTTTGTAGAACAATTTTGTTTATGTTTGTAGAACAATTTTGTTTTAATTTTAGGGAGAAAGTATATGTAAAACCTAATTTGTTTAGATTTAGAAAAAGGGTATAGTATGGAAACTTTATGAAAAAATGTATGTGAAAGAGTAAACCCCGTATGTGAAAAAGCAACACCCTAATAAAAATAGCACTAAAACGGACACTACATCCCGTAAATTTAGGACACCGAACACGTTAAATCTAATAAAATATACTAGTCTTAAACCCGTGCAAATTGCACGGGTATGTAATTTAAATATTTTTAACATAGAAGGTTTTTTAAAAGAAAGTATGATTATGTTTTGTATAAAATCGTAGTTAAGAAATTGGATTTGAATCATATATTACATTTGCAATCAATTAGAAGTTTCGAAACGGTGAAGTTTAGATATAACGCATCGGGTTTATTTATTCGAATATTCAGTTGAATTATGATTTGTCGTTTTGATAGCTAAGTGCCTAAGTATGAGGTTCTACTTGGCATGATAATCGAGAGGTGGAATTAAAACCGAGAAATATAGTATGAAATGAAATTTTTGATAAATATTAATATAAAATTAAACGCGTTTACGGGTTATATGTGGAAAAGTAAGTAATGATTACGTTAACTGTTAACTTCAATATTTATTTATAATTTGTAAGGGCGGACATTGGACCATAAACCCGCTAAAATTTGATATGAACCGATATGTCATGTCCAAGATAAATTCCGGTTAATCTTGACCTATAACATAGTTGGGTCGTAGTAACCAGTTAATTTAGGTCGAACCCCAACCCCGACCTGCTAGGTCAAGGGTAAGTTTATCTTAAATAATATAAAACATATAAGTCGTTAACATTATTAAAAAAATCCAATCCAATATATATATATATATATATATATATATATATATATATATATATATATATATATATATATATATATATATATATATAAGGTAAGATCCGGTGAGTCCACCTATATATTTGAGTCCATGAGTCCATAAAACAATATCACGCACTATACAAAACAATATCACGAATTTTTTTTTCGAAAAATTTCTTTTTTCAAAATGTTTTTTTCGAATTTTTTTTTTTTTGGTGTAAGCTGTGATATTGTTTAGTATAACGTGTGATATTGTATTACAAAACAATATCACGATTTTTTTTTTTCAAAAACTTTTTTTTTCAGCTGTGATATTGTTTATTATAACGTGTGATACTGTAAGCTGTGATATTGTGTAGCATAGCGGGTGATATTATATTACAAAACAATATCACAATTTTTTTTTAATGTAAACTGTGATATTGTTTAATATAACGTGTGATATTGTATCATGGACTCACGGACTCAAAAAGATAGGGTGGACTCATGTGATCCTAATTTATATATATATATATATATATATATATATATATATATATATATATATATATATATATATATATATATATATATATATATATATATATATATATATATATATAGGATCTCGTGCGAACCTAAAGTTCGGTGCGAACTTACGAACTAACTTAAAAACACAAATAAAGCCCAACCCCCTACAGTCCTAATAACTAAACGACCTCCCATTCTCTACCTTATACTCATCTACCACATCACCATCGGAACACACACCGTTACGACGTCGGCAAAGTCACCGGACATCTTCGCCATTCATTTTTCCTCACCGGCGCCGTTTGTCTTTTCCCTTCACATTTGCGCCGCCGTCGTCTAATCCCACTCACCACCACAATCAGACACCATCAGCCTCCACCTAATTGAACCCAGATTTCGTCGATGACGTCGCCTTTCACCCACCGGCGATGCTAGAAGCTTCTTCCCTTTCTTGAGCCACCGACGATTTTAGAAGCTTCTTGCCTTTCTCATTCCTATGCGCCACTTGTTATACCCGATCTCAGCCACGGTCAAGTCGTGAGAAACCTTGAAAGTCGGTGAATCACACTATAAACGCCGCGGGTTTCTTATATTTAGTGTTATATCCGATATTACTTTCAGATCTGAGTGATTGCTGCCGGAAAAGCAATCGTTATTGTCTGGGTTGTGATGGTGCTTGTGTTTGGGTCGAAGGAAATAAACTATTGGGTCTGATGTTCCGGCGCTCGTATTGGGTCGACAGTTTATTGGTGATCACGGTGATGTTAAGATCGTCGCCAGAGCCGAGTGGACTGGCTGGAGTATTCGTTCAAGATGGATCAGTGATGCCACTGTTGGCGGTGGTGGTTGGGTGCTGGTAGGCTTATGGTTGAGTGTTGGATACACAAATTACTACCGCGGATACATATGGTATTACCACCGGATACACAAATTGTTTCTGTATCCGGTAGTTATACCATATGTATCCGGTAGTATTACATGTGTACCCAAGGTAGTAATATGTTGATTTTGGTCATGTTGCAGAAGGATATCTTAGTTTTTTTTAATTGTGATCTTCTCTGTCGCATAATTTCAGATCATTGTCTCAGGTGTAGCATTAGTAATAATTTTGAAGCACTTAATTACTATTACTGGTTGGTTTTTAGAAGAGGAATTAGTTGTTGTACTATTTATGTTTGACATCAACTTTGAACTGCTTATTTCATTCAATACAATATGGTTTTATTTAAATTTGTACCGACATTTCATCCACAGTTAAGTATCTAGTTGGATTTCTTTGAAATGTAGTAATGTTGATGCAGGGGAACGATTTGTACTACTTTCGTCATCCTACTCATGAGTCATCACTAAAATTGGAGGGTGCTCTGTGCACATCGGTTTTTGCTGCATATTTGATCAGCACTTTAGTGGACAGTCGACCCAAAGAGCCTCTATATGGTACTAGTATGTGATATGGGGGTACTAGTATGTGTATATGGGGGTACTAGTATGTGTATCCATCTAATTCGTAAAGTGCACACCATAACTTAGTTCGTAAGGGATCTCTTCATACTAGTATGTGATAATTGCGGACCTACAGTGGTGCGTAGTGGTAACTAAAATTGAAGTATCTAAGAAATGTATTTACTGTTTACTTAAATTACTAACAAAGGGGATTACATACTCCTTTAAGTTACTATTTACATACTTTTAGCTAGCTAAATACATTCCTTTAAGTTGTTAGATACAAACCATTAGCTTGCTAGATACACTCCTTTTAAATTGTTAGATACAATCTTTTAAATTACTAGATACATACCTTTACCTTACTAGATACACATATCTGGCAAGCTAGATACACTCATCTACTTTGATAGATACACATCTTTAGATTGTTAGATACAAACATTTACCTTGGTAAATACACTCCTTAACCTTGCTAGATACACTTTTTTAAACTATTAGATACAAGCAGCTTAGCAAACTAGAACCTTTATTTCCATACTACATCTACACATTAACACTAATTAGTTTAAAATAAAACAAAAAATAATAGCCTTTAAACATAAGGTTTTAGGATCATAGTCATTCTAAGGAGGCAATTCAAGTACTGATGATGCTTTGGAGTAAGAACAATAACAAATAAATTTATAAGAGCAACATAACAAACTGAATAATTAAATCCAAAACTCACAATATTAGTCTACCCTACTTAAAACCGGATGATTTACATCGAAAAAACATACTTTTGTTAAACAACTTATGAACTTACTGAACTTGACAAGACGTCAAATACAATATAAGAAACCAAATTAAGCATTACAAATCAAGGATTATAAATATTAATCATGGAAGATTACATAGTCACTGACTTTTCTTTTTGAGGCAAACATGAAGGATGATATTATTAGAGTAAATCAATCTCCGCTAGCGTTAAGATAGCTGGCGGAACATCCAAACAGACACAAAATTTCTTCTCCTACTATTTGACACGATATAATATCATTAGTGCGACGGTATTCTCTTCCGTTTTACATGAATACAACGAAAAGAATTAAAAGGGATTCAACTATGTCATCTACGATCAAGCTCCATGGACATTTTCCGGACCTCTGACTAGTAATTGTATTAACTACAAATAAAGAGTCGTTTTCAATGATGGTCTTTTGAACACCAAGTTGCTTGGCCACATGCACACCGTATCTAGCAGCAATCCTGTCTGCAATTTTTGGTTCTCAATTGGCCTTTACTCTGCAACATGCTACAAATTTTGGTTCCCAATTGGTCAAATGTTCCTTTGCCCATAATATCCATCTTACTCAACTGCCCGAGTAACAACAAATGAACCACCAGTTTCTGACTCGCAGACATACTGCTGGAGTGCTCGTCATCATTGTGCTTGGTGGTGACAATAACCTTCTCAGTAACCAAGTGGAGTAAAATACGGCACCAAATTGGCTGATCATACTCACATCCGCTCAAGGTTGCAATGCCTCCATGAATTCCTTGGTTCCAGACCGTGCAATTGTTCCCAAGTTGTTCACCAAATCTACATACAGAACCACACCACATGTCATCAATCAAAACCGTGACATTTTCAACCACAAAGTACAAATTATGTATCATCTACTGTTATATAATAAACACATAGATAGACTCAAAAAGCAAGTAATAAAAGCTCACAAAGTTCAGTCAAAACTATTAATTGAACAGAAGGATCATCGTCATTACTCAAACTAGATAAAAGCCCATTAAATTTCGAACTATCATGAGATGACTCACTAAGTTGATACTTCTGAAGACTACTATATCGATGATCAGCATCATTCAATGAGGAAAACGGAGATATATAGCAGTATAGTATTTACTATGCCTAAAGATCAATCCACTCTGTTTGAAATACGGCATTACATTGGCGTCAAAAATGTGAGTATAGTGAAGCTCCTTGTAATAAAAGTGCCTATACTTGCAAATCACAACAACAATTATTAAAAGCCAAAAAGCTGAGAAATGAACCTGCTTGAGGAACTCGTCATGTCAGTTGTCAAGGCTATCCAAAGACTTCATCACATTGACATCATAGACAAGGACTCAGCAATCATCTCGTCTATAAAACGTAACATCAAGGCTCTGGAATCTTTACTGACCAACAGTGTCCCAAATCTGATACCACAGACGATAACAAATCAACATCATCTCGAGCAATATTAACTAGTTATTCTTATGCGAACCGTTGTACGCATACAACCAAGTCATTAATTGTGTTTCAAAGTATAGTGTATAACATAAAGTGGGTATGTTCTACGTATACAACGGTCTCACTTCAGTACAGCCAAAAATAGAATAACACTAAAACGCACTTGTAATGTGACAAGCGTATCATCAATTTGGAGCTCTTTGGTCAGGAAATCTGCTCCGATTGTAGCCTTGTATTGCTGGCTAAACTTCTTATGTACATACCTAGTTACTTAATTAAGTAACCACATGAAACAACTTCTGCATTCAAATCATCAATCAAACTTAAACCCACTTGTAATGTGAACGCTTGGATGACTGACTACATTGGTACTCCCAAACAATTAGATCAGCATCATTCAATGAGGAAAATAATTGAAAACAATTACATTTATGTAAGAACTTGTAATATAATACCTATCTGCAAAGTTTAAAGTTTAAACAACCTTCAGTACCTATCTGCAAAGTTTACAGTAGAACATTGTGAGAATTAAAAGATTTTGTCATTTAGGGTGAGCTTATAAAGCTGTGAGTTGAAAACTTGCGCCAAAATCGTGACATAATGTGATTTTCTCATTCGAATTACATCATATAGAAAAATACTTCGTACCATAAATCTAATAGTTAGCCTTGAGATTGATAGATACACTCCTTTAAATGTTAGATACACTCATTTAGATTGTTAGATACACATCTTTAGATTGCTATATACACATATCTGGCAAGCTAGATATACTTGTTTACCTTGTCAGATACACATCTCTGACAAGCTAGATACACTCCTTTACCTTCCTAGATACGCATCTCTAGATTGCTAGATACCCCCTACTACCTAAGCCCCTCATCATTTTCAATCAACCTTGGCCAAAATGTTAATTTAATAGTCAACTTCCTCCATAATTTTCAGTATTAACCCGATTCACCATTTCATCCACCAACATGTGAGCTTCAAATAATGGTAAATCAGCTACCACACAGAATATCATAATGCGTGTTAAATACAAATAATGTCACGATAAGCAAAATCATCTAAGTGCTGTCATTGTTCAAGTATTTCAAATGCTATTAGAGTGTACATTTCAACTAACACACAACATTTCTAACTAGCTGCTTTCACTTAATTTACTAAAGACTAATTATATTTTTTTGGGATATTCTCTCGTGTACCCCCGAACTTTTTCGTTTTCTATGGTGTACCCCTCTTTTTTCGCAAAAAAGCTTTGACCGACAATAATTCTCTGTTACGAGTTCAGAAAACGGTTATTTTTTTTTCAAACCAATTATCTAGTCAAGGCCTTCAATTTGAAAAAAAAATTCACCGCTTTTTGAACTCGTAGCCGGTAGTTATGGTTGGTCAAACATTTTTTAACGAATAAACTTTGACCGACCATAATTCCCGTCTACGAGTTGAGACGTCGGTGATTTTTTTTTCAAACGGAAGATCTCTTAAAGACGGTCAATTTGGAAAAAAAGTTTATCGTATTCTGAACTTGTAGCCCAGAGTTATTGACAGTCAAATTTTTTTTGCATAAAAAGAGGGGTATATCATAGAAAATGAAAAAACTGAGGGGTACACGAGAGAATATCCCTATTTTTTTTTTTATTAACCAGTGATATTTTTTTCCAAAATCAATTGAAATGCGAGATCTACAATAAACGAAGTAAGATTTCAGAAAACTAATCGTACCGTCGAAGAAATCTGAAAATTTAGAGCCGCAAACTATATGGAAGTCATCGGAAAATCCATAACTCGGTTGTTGGCCATAGGAGCGACAAAAGAAGAGCGTTGGCTTGGTATGCGTGGCCGGCGGAGGATAGCACCATCTCCGGTGGTCTTTTTGGAAGCAACGGCGGATGATGGTGGTGGTGACTGGTGGTAGTGGTGGTGGATGAAGGAGATGGAAATTTAGGCGGGATGTGTGATATAAAGGATAAGGGTGGGGAAGTCAGACCGATGGATTTGGTTTTGCTTTTATTAAATTAGTTCGTACGGTTCGCACCGTACTTTAGTTCGCACCTGACCCCGACCCTATATATATATATATATATATATATATATATATATATATATATATATATATATATATATATATATATATATATATATATATAATTCAAATAATAGTTAAATATTAACTATTGTAGTTTAAATTAAAAACACTAAACATTTTGTTTTATAAAACTTTTATATCTTTTCTATTTAAAAAATAATTAAATAAACTTAATTTTTATAATTGTTTCACTATTAAAAAAAAATAAACGATTAATCTGGCTAAATTATTAATATTGAATTTAATATTTTTTTAACAAATTTTATTTAAATATGGTTAGAAAAATGATTGGAGAAGCTTATCTTGATCCTAAGTCGAAACTTAACTCGTATGGCCATACTTGTGTTATGACCCGACATGTTAACCCTATTTTGTGGCAATAGTTTTACGTTCATATGTAACACATCAGAACTCTCATATAGGATCGTCTTATATCGTGTGATTGATCCAATAGAACAAGCCCTAACGACCCCAAACTCAAGAGCTGAGTTTGACCCCAATCCACATTGATTCGACCCAAAATAACTCGACCTGAATGTTTATTGTTGAACGCTGATCATTAGTTCATTAACATTTACCCATAGATAATATAACAGCAACTCTCCTATAGGACCGTCTTATAGCATAGCACTGGTCCAAAAGGAGAGAAGCCCAAAGATAATATTTAATATAATATTTATTTTAATTTTAGTTTAACAACACGACATTTTATGATAAAAAATAACCTATTTAAATATACAAGTTATTAATATAAAATTTTAGTTTATCAAAATAAAATGTTTTTTTTACAAGTATATTAACTAATTTTTTGCGAGTTTAGGTTATTTGATTGAAAAAGGGACTTATAAGTTAATTGTTTGGGCTTTTGGGTTATGGGTTGGTCTTATACTATAAGACAGTCTTATAGAACAATTTGTGATAATATAATAATAGTTGATGCAAACCTAAAATGACCCCGCCCGACGTGACCCGTAATCTGCAAATTTGAAATTAAGCAACCCAACTCCGATGTAGTTGACCTGTTTGACTGATGTACTTATAGATAAGACTATCCAAATAACATAGGCCCAATAAAATCACTTAATAAAAATATAAAATAATATTTTTATTTTAATAAATTACTCGTAATATTTTAAATTGATAACTTACATCTTAAAATATGTTAACTTTCATTATAACTTATAAGATATGAAATTATCAAAAAAAATAATCGTCGGGTTAATCTATCAGTATATTTTGTTTGGTTTTTTTTTTCTATTAAGTCAGTTTTATATTATAAGACCTTATACTATAAGACGGTCTTATATGATAATTGATGGTAACCCATACTTTCAAATAAAATAAACAATAGACTAATGAAATGAGATATATAACGATGGTCCTAAAAAAAAAATCAGAACTTGGGCCAAAATTTGTTGGCTCGTACGTATTACAAACCCTATTAACCCCGTATTTAAATATCTCAAAGAAATACTCATTTACCTATCACTACTCCTAGTCCACACCGTTTAAACTCTCACCCTAACCCTCTCAAACTCACTCTAACACCTTTTATTTGATAAAATTGATGATGATCATCACTCTCCTATTACCTTCTGAATTGGGTTTGATTCTATCACTACTCGTAATCTTCATTGTCTAAGCAAAACATAAATGCATTGCCCTTCACTATTTTTTACAATATATTCAAGTAACAAAACACACATATGCAGAAAAAACTTATAGTTATTCCCAAGCTTTTTATTTCAAGGGTTGATATGATTTGTTTTAAGGGTTGTGTGATTTATTTTAGAATATTTTTTTATTTTATTATTTACAGTTTGGATCGGAGTTTTTCTCCAGTTGCTTTTTAGTTAGTTTTTACTCTTCTTATGTATTTTTTTTCCTTTAAAAAAAAGAGTCAAATATCCCGTCGTTTCCTGAACTACTTACTACGAAGTATATTAATTTGGTTAATTGTCTATTTACTGTATGAATTTGGTTTATTGTATTTTTTTTAGTAATTAATAAGTAATTGCAAATAATTAAACCATATTTCTGATCAATTCTTGTATCAAAAGTTCATTTTATTTTAGTTTAATACATAATAAATTTGTTAATAATATAATGATTATGTTTTTAATTCCTATTTTATTCTAGTTAATTAATGGGATATTTCTGACTAATTATTCAATTTGATTGTTGTAGTCAGTATAAAAAAAAATTGAGTTTGTAAAGAAATGATGATAGTAGAACGTGGGGTATAGTCTGGGCCCTCTATTTAAAAAATAAAAATATGTACTTTCAACCCAGTGCGACACCTCAGCACTGTGGTTGTTCCTTTAATAAATTGGATTTTTATAGTTATTGATGCGTGTATTTTATATAAGGTTTTTCCCATATATTTATACGCATTTCTATGTTATTTATATGGCATCTAGCTACAAATGTCCCCCCGAATATTCTATTTTGGTTTGTCTTGTATTAATTGCAGGTATGAACCAGAAAGGAGTAATATTGAGCC